>NW_012101443.1:1572453-1592677 GCF_000951045.1 Mandrillus leucophaeus
AGCAGCAGCAGCAGCAGCAGCAGGGGAGGAGGAGGAGGAGGAGGAGGAGGAGGAGGAGGGAGGAAGGAGGAAGGAGGAAGAAGAAATGTTTGGCTGAGGTTCCAAGGTTCCAGAAGTCATTCTCATGCCAGGGGTGAGAGCCCTCACCACTGTAGATCAGGACAGGATTTCAGTTGAATCAGAACCTGGCTCTCTGAGCAGTTCTCTGTGGTCTTGTCTAGTTACCCTAGGTCCTCAGCCTCTGCCTCATGAACTATAGCCAAGACTCAACTCTCTGAACTCTGGTTTTCTTGTTGCAATGCCAATAAGAAAGTACCTAGTCCCAGCAGTTTCTAAGACAAAGCTCATCATGGCCAGGTACATTGGCTCAGGCCTGTAATCCCAGCATTTTCAGAGGCTGAGGCAGGAGGATTGCTTGAGCCTAGGAGTTTGAGACCAGTCTGGGCAACATAGCAAGACCCTGTCTCTACAAAAACATTTTTAAAAAATTAGCTGGGGCTGGGTGCAGTGGCCCATGCCTATAATCCCAGCACTTTGGGAGGCCGAGGTAGGTAGATCACCTGAGGTCCCTGAGGTCAGGAGTTCGAGACCAGCCTGGCCAACATGGTGAAACCCCATTTCTACTAAAAATACAAAATATTATCCGGGCGTGGCGGTGGGTACCCAATCTCAGCTACTTGGGAGGAGGTATGAGAACTGCTTGAACCTGGGAGTTGGAGGTTGCAGTGAGCTGAGATCATGCCATTGCACTCCAGCCTAGGTGACAGAGCAAGACTCTTTCTCAATAAATAAATAAAAAGCTGGATGTGGGTGTACCTGTGGCCTGAGCTACTTGAGAGGCTGAGGTGGGAGGATTGCTTAAGCCCAGCAGGCTGAGGCTGCAGTGAACTGTGTTCCGCCACTACACTCCAGTCTGGATGAAAGATCCTATCTCAAAAAAAGAAAAAATGAAAGAAACAGAAGAAAATGCTCATCATTTATCATATATAAAGTATTAATACAAATATACTTGCCATAAAAAAATGTCGAAAAGCAAACAAGAAGAAAACTTCAAGCCACAAGGAATTGGATAAAGAATGCTCTCTTCACACAAAGAAAGACAAGTCTGTAGTCTGAAGATGTTTTGATTTGTTTTTCAATTTTTTTTCTTCCAATGTTTTCTGTATAAATGGCAGAAAGAAGGTGAGAATTCATTAAATTAGATACTTTAATCGGAAGCAATGGAATAACATTATATTTATAGATCTGAGTGGAGTGGGAATGAATCTCCAGCTATGATACAGGAAAACAAACACTAAACAATACTGCATAAACATTAGCTATGGTCTGAATGTTTGTGGCCCCTGCAGCTTCCTATCTTGAAGCCTAATCCCCAGTGCAGTGGTGTTGGGAGGTTGGGTCTTTGGGTGGCAGAGCTCTCATGACTAAGATTAGTGCACTTATACAATAGGCCTGAAGGAGCTTGTTCACCTTTTCTCCCATGTGAGGATGAAGGAAGCGGTCATTGTCCTTGAGGTAGAGGGCAAGCCCTCACCAGACCCCAAATATACTGGTGCCTCGATCTTGAACTTCCCAGCCTCCAGAACTTTTTTTTTTTTTTTTTTGGAGATGGAGTCTTGATTTATCGCCCAGGCTGGAGTGCAGTGGCACGATCTCGGCTCACTGCAACCTCTGCCTCCCAGGTTCAAGTGATTCTTCTGCCTCAGCCTCCTGAGTAACTGGGATTACAGGCGCATGGCACCACACCTGGCTAATTTTTGTTTTTGTTTTTGTTTTTAGTAGAGACAGGGTTTCACCATGTTGGTCAGGCTGGTCTCGAACTCCTGACGTCATGATCCGCCTGCCTCGGACTTCAAAAGTGCTGGGATTACAGGTGAGAGCCACCGAATCTGGCCAATTTTTGCATTTTTAGTATAGACGCGATTTCACCATGTTGGCCAGGCTGGTCTTGAACTCTTGTCCTCAACTGATCCACCCATCTTGGCCTCTCAAAGTGCTGGGATTACAGGTGTGAACCACTATGCCTGGCCAGAAATATATTTCTATTGTTTATAAATTACCCAGTCTAAAGTATTCTGTTATAGCAGCCCAAACGGATGAACACAGCATTCTTTAATCTCAGTAAAATGCCCTGGCTATTACTTCTAAGGAGTTCAGCTGGGCGTGGTGTCTCAGCCTGTAATCCTGTGCTTAGGGAGGCTGAGGCGGGGACGGATTGGTTGAGGTCAGGAGTTCGAGACCAGCCTGGCCCACATGGTGAAACCTCGTCTCCACAAAAAATACAAAAATTAGCTGGGCGTGGTAGTGCGTGTTTGTAATCCCAGCTACTTGGGAGGCTGAGGCAGGAGAACCACTTGAACCCAGGAGGTGGTGAGCGCCTATTATTAACAAGCATGTTAATAAGCCTATCAATAAGTCGTATTTAATAGTAACTAATGAACATTTGTACTGGGTCAAATAGCATCGCTCCAAAATTCATGTTTACCCTAAACCTCAGAATGTGACCTTACTTGGAAATAAGATCTTTACCGATGTAACTAGTTAAGTTAAAGTGAGGTCATACTGGATGAGGATGGGTCCTAATCCAATGAATGATGTCTTTGTAAGAAGAGGGAAATCTGGACACAGACACGTTGGGAGAAGGCTGTGTGCTGATAGAGGCAGAGATTGGAATGAGGCATCTTCAAGTCGAGGAATGCCAGGGGTTGCCAGTAACCACAAGACGTTAGGAAGAGGCAAGGAAACATCCTCCCTTAGAGCCTTCAGAGAAGCACAGCCCTGATGACACTTTTTTTTTTTTTTTTTTTTTTTGAGGCTGAGTCTCACTCTGTTGCCCAGGCTGGAGTGCAGTGGCGTGATCTCAGCTCACTACAACCTCCGCCTCCCAGGTTCACGCAATTCTCCTGCCTCAGCCTCTTGAGTAGCTGGGACTACAGGTGCATGCCAACACATCTGGCTAATTTTTGTATTTTTATTAGAAACGGGGTTTCACCATATTGGCCAGGCTGGTCTCAAACTCCTGACCTTGTGATCCACCCGCCTTGGCCTCCCAGAGTTCTGGGATTACACGTGTGAGCCACTGTGCCTGGCCCCGCTGCTGACCCCTTGATTGGAATTTCTGGCCTCCAGAACTGTGAGGAAATACATTTCTATTGTTTTAAGCCACACAAGTTTATGATAATTTGTTACAGTGGCCCTGGAAACTGAAAAAACATTGCAATGTCACATGCAACTGGGCTTTGGGGAACTGACTCGTTGTAACCAGAACTCTCCAGCTGCTTTATAATCTTGAATTCAGTTTATTAATCTACAGTGGGAAATAGCTGGCAGGATAATAGGCATTCCCTCAGCGAACACCAACCTGGTTGACAGGCTTAAATTATAAATGAGAAAGAAGGAGGAACTAGTATTTATCAAACATCTGATATATTTCAAGTACCGTATGTGTCAAAAATACATATAAAATTACAACTGTTATAAGAGATTTGAAGGGAGATATATTGTGGCACATAATCGAGGGAAATTGGAATGTCAAGGAGATAAAGGATGAGGACTGTGGGGAATGGATTTGGAAGAATAACAGAAATTAAGAAAATGAATGGGACACCGTGTGGGGGCAGGTGGCGGACGGCAGGTCCAAAAGCCATACGCATCCAAGGAACTGAAAGAAGGGCCAGGTGCATCAAGGAATGGGGTGAGGTTGTACAAGGTGAGGGAGGAGAGAAAGTTAAGGGTAACACATGCAAGGCCTCCTAGATGGCGTTAAGGTTTGTGTCTTTCTCCTAAGGACAGTGAGGAGACGTTAAATTTTACTCTACAAAGGAGTGCCATGATTAGATTTGCAGTTTTGTTTCTTTTTATTTATTTACTGTTTTGAGACAGAGTCTCATTCTGTTGCCCAGGCTGGAGTGCAGTGGTTTGATCTCGGCTCACTGCAACCTCCAACCCCCAGGTTCAAGCGATTCTCCTGCCTCAGCCTCCCAAGTCGCTGGGACTACAAGAGTGCACCACCGTGCCTGGCTAAATTGTTTGTATTTTTAGTAGGGACAGGGTTTCATCATGCTGGTCAGGCTGGTCTTGAACTCCTGACCTGAAGTGATTTACTTGCCTTGGTCTACTAAAATGCTGGGATTACAGGCGTGAGCCACTGCACCCGGCCTAGATTTGCAGTTTTGAAAGCATCAGTCTGGCTGCAATGCAGACTACAAATTGAAGGGAGAGGGAGAGTCTGATGCCAGCCGAAGGCCCAGGGATTATGAGTGAATACACCACACCCCAGCAGACACTGCTATCCCCCATCACCTGCAACAGCCAGCCGGAGGCCAAGCCCCCTTTTCCCAGTGCCAGGAGGTCCTCCAAGTCACACCCCTCACCATAGACCCAGACCTCCTCTTTGAAAGAACTAGAGCTGAATATTTGCCTGAAATAGCCAAGCAGAGAAAGAGTAACTGAAATGGTATTGAGATCATAGGATTGGTTTAAGATTGTGATATTGGACTAGCTTTTTACTCTGGCTTCCGCCTCAAATGATGAGAGTTCATAAGATGCAATCTGTAATAGGATATAATGGAGTAAGATTCTATTTATACACCTGAGTACAGTGTGAGGGGTGTATAATAAACACTCAACAATGTATTATAAACATGCTTTCAGGTCAGAATATACTCACCTAAGGCATTCTCTGAAATGGCTGCAGTACTCCTTGCATGCATGTCGTATTATTTAATTATTTTCTTTTTAATTGGTAAGCAGTCTGTCTCTGGTATTTTGTTAGATTACACCAGCACATTGCACATATATCCATGTATACTTCTGAATGTATGTTTAGGAATAGAGTCTCAAAAAAATTTTTTTTGAGACAGAGCCTTGCTCTGTTGCCCAGGCAGTGAGTGCAGTGGTGTGGTCACAGCTCACTACAGCCTCAACCTTCTTGGCTCAAGTGATCCTCCCACCTCAGCCTCCCAAGTAGCTGGGACCACAGGTGGATGCCATCATGCCCGGCTAATTTTTTATTTTTTTGTAGAGACAGGGTCTTACTCTGTTGCCCAGGCTGGTTTTAAACTCCTGGCTTCAAGCGATCCTCCTGCCTTCGCCTCCCAAAGTGCCAGAATTACAGGTATGAGCCACTGTGCCTGGCCAGAATGGAGTCTTTTTTTTTTTCTGAGACAGAGTCTCGCTCTGTCGCCCAGGCTGGAGTGCAGTGGCACGATCTCTGCTCACTGCAAGCTTCGCCGCCTTCTAGGTTCACGCCATTCTCCTGCCTCAGCCTCCTGAGTAGCTGGGACTACAGGTGTTCACCACCACGCCTGCTTAATTTTTTTGTATTTTTAGTAGAGATGGGGTTTCACCGTGTTGGCTAGGATGGTCTTGATCTCCTGACCTCGTGATCCACCCACCTTGGCCTCCCAAAGTGCTGGGATTACAGGCATGAGCCACCGCGCCTGGCCAGAATGGAGTCTTAATAGGAGGATTTCCAGGTCTAAGAGAAAGCATATTTAAATACTGACAGATGCTGGCAAATCAACTTCCTAAAAGATTCTTCTGATATGTAACTATATCAACAGTCAGGCTGTATATTAACAAAACTTGTTTCTGTCTGGGTATGGTACACATGAGAGAACATTTCACACATTATTTAATTTTTTAAAGTTTATTTTTCTGATTATAAAAGCTATATGTTTCAGGAAATGGGGAAAATTTTTTTCCCTTGGCCTATCAAGGAAAGCACTGTAGGAGTTTGAATGAAATACCTGGAGAAGCTGCTTGTGGTGAGAGAGAATTCTACCTGGGAATGTTCCAGTGAATAGCTCTCCAAGGAGAATGGGATTCTTGCCTTGCTGAGCTTGCGTTTCAGGATAAGCCCTGAGACACAACTGAATCTCCCCCATTACAGAGGGGAAAATTTGAAGTCGGCAGGTGGGGTGAGGTCTCTGAGAAGAGGGCTCCAGAAGCCCGTGTCACTGAACCTGGGAAGGGGAAGGACCAAGAGGTAAATCCCAGACACAGAGCAATAGAAAGGGATTTTTTTTTCTTTTTTTTTTTTGAGATGGAGTCTTGTTCTGTCACCCAGGCTGGAGTGCAGTGGCATGATCTCAGCTCACTGCGACCTCCACCTCCCGGGTTCAAGTGATTCTCCTGCCTCAGCCTCCCAAGTAGCTGGATTACAGGCTTGCACCATCACGACTGGCTAAATTTTGTATTTCTAGTAGAGACGGGGTTTTACCATGTTGGCCAGGCTGGTCTCGAACTCCTGACCTCAGGTGATCCGCCCACTTGGGCTCCCAAAGTGCTGGGATTACAGGTAGGAGTCACCACGCCTGGCCTAGAAAGAGATTTTGGAAGCCAACACACCAGTTCCTAGAGTTCATTAAATTCCATTCTTTTTGTGTCAATTATGCCTCAGATATGTATTTAACCTTTTATTAGAGATTATGTGAGATGATTAATTCTGGCCTTCCTCCCAGGAAGGCAGCTGTATGGCTTTCATGAGTTGTTTCAACAGAGCGAGAAGAAGCCAGGAAAGCCAATTTCTGACAGCAAGTGTTGAAGGAGGTAAGGAGAGGTTGCTGCTGACGGATAATGCTGCGTGTCCGAAGACTTGCTCTAGGTACTGTTTTAGGTAACAAATCTATAAGTCTGTTTTTACCCTCCTGTCAAAACTCAAGGGAGCAAGCGTAAGGGGGAGGAGGATCCCTTAGATGTGAGGCTGAGTCACAACTTTTAGCCACACCTTTGGGAAGGGACCTGAGAATCCTTGAAGACAGTCCCTGCAGGGCTTAGGCACTGGGCCAAAGAGAAGACCAGGGGCAGGTGGGTGTCACCAGAAAATGAAACAAGAACAATGGGAGAAACCACATGGCAAGTAAGAACCACTGCGAAAGACCCTGGGCAAGTTGAGAGCAAGAAGGGCCCCGCTCTGCCTGAGATGATGAGGGAGTCCTCAGGGAGAACGTAATGCCTGAGTGAAGACTGAAAGATGAATAGCAGATCACCGGGAGGACAGAGTGTGGGAGGGTGGATTGGTTTCCTATGGCTGCAGTAACAAACTGGGTGGGCCACAGCAGCAGAAACTTATTCTCTTACTGTTCTGGAGGCTTTAAGTCAAAATCGTGGCAGGGTCATGGTCCCTTTAGAAGAGACTCCATTCCTTGCCTGGTTCAGCTTCCAGTGGTTGCTGGCTTCCGTGGCTGTGGCCCCCTCTGCCTCCATCTTCACACGGCCTTGTCCTCTTCTCCTCTATGTCTGTTTTCTCCTCCTTCTTTTTTTTTTTTTTTTTTTTTTTGAGATGGAGTCTTGCTTAGTTGCCAAGGTTGGAGTGCAATGGTGTGATCTCAGCTCACTGCAACCTCCACCTCCCAGGTTCAAGCTACTCTCCTGTTTCAGTCTCCCAAGTAGCTGGGACTATAGGTGCCTGCCACCATGCCCAGCTAATTTTAGTATTTTTGTATTTTTGTAGAGACAGGGTTTCACCATGTTGGCCAGGCTGATCTTGAACTCCTGAACTCAGGTGATCCACCTGCCTTGGCCTACCAAAGTACTGGGATTACAGGTGTGAGCCACTGTGCCTGGCCCGAGCCACCGCGCCTGGCTGTCTCTCTCTCTCTCTCTTTTTTTTTTTTCAGATGGAGTCTTGCTCTGTTGCCCAGGCTGGAGTGTGATGGCGCTATCTCAGCTTACTGCAACCTCCGCCTCCTGGGTTCAAGCGATTCTCCTTTCTCAGCCTCCAGAGAAGCTGAGATTACAGGTGCCTGCAACCATGCCTGGCAAATTTTTTGTATTTTTAGTAGAGACTGGACTTCACTATGTTGGCCAGGCTGGTCTTTGACTCCTGACCTCAGGTGATTCACCCACCTTGGCCTCTCAAAGTGCTGAGATTACAGGCGTGAGCCACTGCATCTGGCCTCATCTTCTCTTCTGTCTCTTTAATGACATTTGTCACTGGATTTAGGGTCCGCCTAGGTAACTCAGGACGATCTCATGTCAAGACCCTTAAATTAATTCCACCAGGGAAGATCTGCTTTCCAAATAGTCACATTCACAGGTTGCAGGGGTTAGGGTGTGAACACATCTTTTGGGTGATCACCATTCCATCTGCTACAGAAGGTGCTCCATCCTGAGGGTCTTTGGGACAGAACCCACTCTTCTTAACAAAAGACCTTTGATGAACAGGTCTTTGATGATCACTGTCTTTCAAATCCCATCATCCCCATCTTCTCTGACTTCAAGGTGTGATTAATTCTTTTCTTTCTACAAATGAAAGGTGTTTTTTTGTTTTTTTTTTTTTCATGTCTCTATGCTTCCATGCAGTTCCCCTTTCAGTTTTAATTAATCCAGTCAGATGCTGGAAGGGAAATCAATAGGATGGAGGGGTTGTTGGGAGCAGGTTTGCAGAATGGGAACAGACTTTCTGGTTCCAAATGTTCATATCTCAACAATAAAAGCTTCTTTTGGGCAATTTATGTAAGCTCTGGAGGTCCTTTCACTATTTGGCCTGACTTTATGTAAGTAGCAGTTAGAGGGTTTATTTGTGTGACATGTGAAAAGTTTGTCTCTGAAATCTGATTTCTTGTTTACTCATGAATAGCAGCTGCTCTCAAAAGTTGTTCACTTTTTGAGTAAATGATAAGTTTGCCTCTGAGCACATAAATATCCTAAAGGTTTATTTCATTTTGTGTCTCGAGAGAAGAGGAACAAAATGAGCTGGATATTCATGAGGTTGCGGATAACTTGTTTTGGACGCTCTCAGTAGACTGAGGAGCAGCAGTTGATGAAGAGAGATGCTTGAATTTCAATGGGAGTAGTCAACATGAAGTGAATGACAAAGAGTCAGCCACAGATTAATGTATTCATATCCCTCTGTTATTGCCTCATTGCAATTAAAGCCTAAAGTAGATTATGAAAATATACAAATATCTTCCACTGTGGATTTCCTCCTGGCATGCTATGAAATTGTGGTGGGATATGGTTAACATTATATAGATTTTACTATAATGGAGGGACTGTAATATGTAATGGAGTTTCCATGTGATAAAAATGTAAGTCTGTCAACACAAAGGCAGACATAAAGATTATTGTTTATTAAAGATCTTAAGCAAATCTGGGTGTGGTGGCTCACACCTGTAAAATCCCAGCGCTTTGGGAGGCAGAGGTGGGAAGATCGCTTGAGCCCAGGAGTTGGAAAACATCTTGGGAACCACAGCAAGACCCCGTCTCTACAAAAAACAAAACACTAATAGACTAGGAGAAATTAAGGGGTAGGGAAGAAATAGAAGGCATCATGTGCCAGACACATAGAAGATGTACAATATCCAGTGCATAATCAAAGGGACGTGGGGAAGGAGTGACGGGGAAGCAGATCAAAGGAGGACCCTAGTCTGTCACTCTTCTCTCACAAGTTCTATTTCCACGTGTGTAAAACTCTCTCATTGCTGTCCAACCTGGCTCCAGACCTTCTCCCAGGGCTTCCCAGGATGCCTGCCTTTCTGTAGTCTAGGGACCATTGTCCACCCCCATTCCCACTAGCAAGGGCCCCACTTATGAAGCATCTGAAGGGCAGGAGGAGCACAGAGAAGAAATGGCTCACCAGCCTCCTCTTCTCTGCCCGGAGAGAGAACTGACAGGTGCCAGCTGGTCTTGAGATGGGCTGTCAGGCGAAACCTCGGGGCAGGGACAAGCTGATCCTTGTCCTCCCTCAGTGTACAGAAGCCCTGGTGTGCCCTGAACTGGCCTCTGGGGTCTGTGGGGCAGCCTGGTGCCTGGGGTTTCATCTGTGGGAGGACGAAAAGTGATCCGACCCTGTGGCTCTAGCCTGGTGAGTGGAAGGAGAGAGGCTGAACCAGCTTGTGGCGGGGCTCTGGCCTGAGACAGCCTGGCAGGCATGAGGTTCCAGAGGGAACATTTCACTGGATAAAGGGCTAAGGACTCAGACAGACTTCAGTCTGGAGGCTTGTCCTATAATTTCTACCTCTTTGAACAAAGACAAATCATTTTCTGCTCTCTCAAATCGAATGTGTTTTTCTATAAGTTAAGATAATACTACTTACACTCGGAGTGTGAAGACAAATGGGACACATGCCTTCACTCCTTCTTTCAGCCGACACATTTTTTGGGGTCCTGTGGCAGGCAGATCTCTAAGATGACCTCCCAGTGACCCAGGCCCTTGTATGGTTTCCTCCCTTTGAAGACAAGCAGGACCTATGAATATGATGGGTGCCATTCCTGTGATTAAGGTTTGTATTATGGAAAAGGTTAAGGGCTTTTTTTTTCTTTTTTTTTTTTTTGAGACGGAGTCTCTCTGTTGCCCAGCCTAGGGTGCAATGGTGCAATCTCGGCTCACTGCAACCTCCTCCTCCTGGGTTCAAGCGATTCTCTTGCCTCAGCCTCCCAAGTAGCTGGAACTACAGGTGCTTGTCACCATGCCTGGCTAATTTTTGTATTTTTAGCAGAGACAGGGTTTCAGCATGTTGGCCAGACTGGTCTGGAACTCCTGACCTCAAGTGATCCACCTGCCTCAGCCTCCCAAAGTGCTGGGATTACAGGTGTGAGCCACTGCGTCCAGGTTAAGGGATTTTGCAAATCAGTCGATTTTGAGTTGATCAAAAAGGAAATTATCCTGGGTGGGTCTAAATTAGATGAAAGTCTTAGAAGTATCAGAAAGAGTCTCCTGTTAGCCTTGAGTTCTGTACAGATCATGAGTTCTGTAACTGCAAGGAAGTGAAGTTGGCCAACAACCTTAAAAGGGGACCTTGAGTCTCAGATGTGACCCTATCTTATAGTGGCTGATATCTGATTGTGACATCAGCTTTGTGAGACTGAGCCAAGGACTCAGTTACACCATGCTTGGACTCCTGATCCGTGGAAACTGTGAGAAAATAAACGTGTTCTTCTAAGCCACTACCCTCCTGGTAATTTGTTACATAGCATTATGCTAAGAGCTGGGGGTACAATGGTTCTCATGGCAAGCACAATCCTGCCCTACTGGGTCCACAAACAAGGAAGTACATGACTAAATATTGTCTGATCAATGTATCAAGAAATAGTACTTTTGAATTAACTGTTCTTCAATGAGCCTTTCACTGCAGCCCTTCTGCCATAATGGCTGCACCGAAGGGGAACAGAGAATGCCATTTCTAGAAAAGGATGAGGATGTGGCATTAGGAGAAATCCCTTCTAGGCAGGCAGAGAAGGAGAAACAGAGCCCATTTGGTTCTAAGAAGAGAGGCAGAGGAGGAAGAGGGCAGAGGAGGTAACCCACTTGGACATGTCTTCTACCATCTTCCACCTCAAATTTGGGGGAGTGGGGAGGTTTTAATAACCAGAAAAGTTTTGGGGAGATCTCAGAATAGGGGATGTTTGTCTTCTCTTCTTTGGGTAAATACTAGGAAAATCCCGAGAATCTTTACAGAGGAGCTGAATCCAATACGCCCCTGCTTGGGTAGTAAGCTACAAATGGAGCTAGACAGAGAGAAGGCCGGAATGAAAGTCCCCTGGCTGCCCCCGCCCTAACTGCCCAGCCTTTTAATCAAGAACCCTACGCATGTCCAGCTCATTCTGCCCCACTTCAGAGACACAAAACAAAACAAACCTTTAGGATATGTATGTGCTCAGAGGCAAACTTATTACTTACTCTGAAATGAATAAGTTTTGAGAGCAGCTGCTTTTCATGAGTACATATGAAATCAAATTTCAGAGAGGAGCTTTTCACATTTCACACACACACACAATTTAAAGGAGAAAAGAACATAGTACCTCTAATTAGCAAGACAAAGTATTTTTTCTCACCAGTATGATGGCAGCTTTGTGGCTTGAAAGCAAGATCAGATGACTACGACAAACAAATGAAGAACACTGCATTTTAAATTTTTTCTATTTTTTTTTTCTTTTTGAGACAGAGTCTTGCTCTGTTGCCCAGGCTGGAGTGCAGTGGCGTGATCTCGGCTCACCACAACCTCCACCTCCCAGGTTCAAGCAATTCTCCCACCTCAGCCTCTCGAGTAGCTGGGACTACAGGCGCTCGCCACCACGCTGGCTAATTTTTGTATTTTTAGTAGAGACAGGGTTTCACCTTGTTAGCCTGGCTGGTCTCAAACTCCTGACCTCACGTGATCTGCCTACCTCAGCACCCCAAAGTTCTGGGATTACAGGCATGAACCGCCACGCCCGGCCATGCATTTTTATTTATTCATTTTTTAAACATCTGAACATAGCTGAATTACAGTTGACCCTAATATAAGCAGCAATTGAGTGTAGTGATTCTCAACTGGCACAATTTTGCTTCCCAGAGGACGCTGGCAATGTCTGGAGACATATTTGTTTGTCACAACTGGAGCAGTGTGCTGTTGGCACCTAGTGGGTAGAAGTCATTGATACTGCTGAACACCCTACAGTGCACAGGACGACCCTCCACAAAAAACAAACAAAAAACTATCATGCCCAACATGTTAGTGGTGTTGCTGTTGAGAGATTCTGCCTTAGGGCAAAACACAAGTTTTGGCATTTTAGAGGAACACCCAGCTAGAGGCGGGTGAACGGGAGGAACAGGGAAGAAAGGGTGTAGACAGAGGGAATGGGCCTGAGCCCATGGGGGTACCCAGGGCCTGTGAAGGGCACTGGATGGGTGCAGCCTAGGGTGGGATGTGGCTGAGAGAAAGATGTCTGCAGAGGCAAGCCCAGGTAGGAAGAATCTTTAAGGCATGGACTCTGGACTTCATTCCCAGGTCCTGTGAGACATCGGAGGGCTTTAGGCAAGGCTGGGACAGCAGCAGGTTTTCCCTTTACAGCTTGCAAAGGAATCTCAAATGCTTCTCATCAGATCTTCATAATAGGAAGGAAGGAAGGCTGTTATTATTTCCATTCTAAAAATACATTCTCGACCAGGTGTGGTGGCTCACACCTGTAATCCCAGCAATTTGGGAGGCTGAGGCGGGTGCATCACCTGAGGTCAGGAGTTCGAGACCAGCCTGGCCAACATGGTGAACCCGCGTCTCTACTAAAAATACAAAAAATTAGCCGTGTGTGGTGGCAGGTGCCTGCAATCCCAGCTACTCAGGAGGCTGAGGCAGGAGAATCGCTTGAACCCAGGAGGCAGAGGTTGCAGTGAGCCGAGATCACGCCATTGCACTCCAGCCTGGGCAACAAGAGCAAAACTCTGTCACAAAAACATAAAAATAAATACATAAAATAAAAATACATTTTGTATTTCTTGACTTTCCTCATTACATAAGGGGACAAAAACTGCCCTTCTGCCTATGACAGGAGGAAATCCCAGCGGAAAAAGAAAAGAAGAGATGCTTTCTGGCCTTCTATGTGCAGAAGGGACAAAGCTGTGCATGAAGGATCTTAATTGCCTTATGCTCCTGCCTACCACCAATGTATTGCTCTTGCTCTGTTATTTTCCCTTTTACGAACCTTGATTATGCCTCAGCTGCTTAGAACTGCATAATGAAATAAAATTCTCCTCCAGCAACTGTCTGCACATGAACTGTTGTGGTATTAGTTTAAACAAAGATGGACTATAAGAAGAGTTCACAAATGCGTAGGTGCTATTATCACCATAGGGATATTACTGGCTAGTCAAAAGTAATGGGCTGTGAAACTTAATTGAAACCAGATGTTGGTAAATTACCTAAGTTTGGAAAAATGAGCACATACACAGAACATGTTACCTTCATAAGTGGATTAGAATGAAATGCCGGTATTCATGTAGAAGTACAGCACATTGAGAACATCTTGCTTAAAGTATGGCTTGTTCGTATCACTTACTTTCAGAGCATCTCCTACTCAAGGTCCATAAACAGACTGCATGGTTTTGGCAATGTGCTAACTTTTCCCACGAGGCATGATGAAGCTTCTTCGTGGACTCTTTGTTTATAGTGTCCTCCAACTACGCTGGGGTGAAGGTGCATGTTCTCCTTCTGTTCTGCAGGTGGTGAAGAGGAGGATTCTGTGAATAAACTGCATATTTACTGGCCAAGACCAATGACTGCTTAACAACTTCTCTGATTTATCTGGGAGATATTTGCCAATAAATACAAACTAAGTTGAAGATTAGATTAAATCCAAGAAATAATTTTCATCAGCGGAGATTATAGGTTTTAGTCATTTAACATTGGTGGTTACACTAATGCTTTGCCCTCCACATTGCTGTTGGATTTAGTTTTGTAAACTGTACATGATATCATGACACATCTATGCTCCAGAAGCTTCGCTTTTCAAACCTTTCCTATTTTTCAAACTGAAGTTCAAAATGGCTGACATACAAACCCTTTCACAATCTGACTCTATCAAACCTGCGTTTCTTTCCTCCATTTGGGATCCCAATATGGAATCTGTGCAGTAGTCACAACAGGGGTCCAGCCTTCCTGGTTTTTCTTTTTTTTCACCCAGGCTGGAGTACAGTGGTCGGCTCACTGCAATCTCCGCCTCCTGGATTCAAGTGATTCTCCTGCCTTAGCCTCCTGAGTAGCTGGGACTAGAGAGGTGCACCACCATGCCCAGCTACTTTTTTTTGTATTTTTAGTAGAGATAGGGTTTCACCGCGTTGGGCAAGCTGGCCTCGAACTCCTGACCTCAAGTGGGAGGCCCACCTCGGCCTCCCAAAGTGCTGGGGATTACAGGCATGAGCCACTGCGCTTGGTCCAGCCACTCCTGTTTTGATGCACATTTTTTTCTTCCTTGTTTCTAACTGTGGTGCTTCCTCTGTCTAGACTGCCCTGCCACTTCACGTGGATCACTCTCCCGAGCCTTTTAAGAATCACTCCAAATGACAAGTAGGTTGGGGGTGTAGACAAAATGACTGCACTTGGAATCCCAGATTTAGGGCGTGAGTCAAGATCCTTGTCCTTTGATCTGTACGTGAGTGTCAGTTTGATACTTGCATGGGTCATTTGCAAATAGGTACCTGCCCAGCTATCAGGATTCCCTCTTTTGAGAGTTGCCACCTGGATCCATAGGTTACAGGAGTAGACCTCTGGCAGCTGCATTTGTTCCGTATGATCCACAGTTTGGGGGGCAACTGCTTGACACTCTGTAGAATTCTTTTTTCTGGAAATTTTAAACTGGGGCCTAGGAAGAATTAGGTCATACTCATTACATGGTTAGAACCACACTTAACACATTTAACAAGTGTGAAGCAGTTGTCCTGACTGTGAACCTGCAGAAGATAACAAAGGAAATAAGTTTATGGAGAGAGAAAAGTGTAACAAATCCATATGGAGAAGTAGAGATGAGAGATGGAGAAAGAGACCTAGAAGCTTCCTAGGTGTCAACTTTAGTTCCTTGGCTACATTACTGTCTTTGGAGTCTATGAAATAACAATATATCCTTATGATAAATCCTTGTCTTTGAATTTTTTTCCTTCTCACTTGCAGAGTATAGCATACTATGCTCGTTTGACATGCAAATCACTTCTCTTGGTTTTAACAAATTTTTCACTTTCATCTTTTACCCTTTCTTTCTTTCTTTTTTTTTTTTGAAACAGGGTTTTTGCTCTGTTGCCCAGGCTGGAGTGCAATGGTGCGATCACAGCTCACTGCAACCTCCACCTCCTGGGTTCAAGCGAGTCTCCTGCCTCAGCCTCTCGAGTATCTGGGATTACAGATGCCCAGCACCACGTCCGGCTAATTTTTTTGTAGTTTTAGTAGAGATGAGGTTTCACCATGTTGGCCAGGCTGGTCTCCAACTCCTGATCTCAGGTGATCCACCTGCCTCAGCCTCCCAAAGTGCTGGTATTACAGTCGTGAGCCACCGCACTCAGCTGATCTTTGACCCTTACTTTCTTCCCTGCAACCCCACTGCTGAACAGCATTCCATTGTGTGATTGATTACAATACAAGTTATTTATTCCTGTTCCTGGGGATGGACGTCTGGGTTGCTTCTTTTTTTTCTTAGCTATTTTAGAGACAGCTGCTAAGAACATTCTTTTATGTGTCTACAATCGTACACAAGCACATTTTGCTAATTTTAGGGCATATTACTTGGAGTGGAATTGCTGAGTTGGAGGTTATGTAAATGTTCAAGTTTACAAGACAATGTCAAATTATCTTCCAAAGTTGTAATGGTGTACACTTTTCTGCCATTATTAACAGCCAATAATGATAACTAATACTTACGGAACTTACTTATCACATGTCAGGCAATCACCCACGTGTAGAGTTTTTGTTTGTTTTTTTGACACAGGGTCTCACTCTGTCACCCAGGCTGGAGTGCAGTGGTGTGATCACAGCTCACTGCAGCCTCCACCTCCTGGGCTCAAGTGATCCTCCCACCTCAGCCTCCCAAGTAGCTGGGATTATAGGAATATGGTACTACGTGTGGCTACTTTGTAGAGACAGAGTCTCATCATGCTGCCCAGTCTGATCTCAAATTCCTGTGTTCAGTGGATCTGCCTGTCTCGGCCTCCCAAAGTGTGGGACTACAGGTGTGAGGCACTGTGCCCAGCTACATGTGGAGAGGTTTGATGCTGCCCTACAGTTGCATTCCTATGACAAACACTATTTGAGCATGATGTACTCTTTTTTTTTTAATTATTTTTTGAGACAGAGTCTTGCTCTGTCACCAGGCTGGAGTGCAGTGGCGTGATCTTGGCTCACTGCAACCTCCGCCTCCTGGGTTCAAGCAATTCCCCTGCCTCAGCCTCCCGAGTAGCTGGGACTACAGGTGCATGCCACCACGCCCAGCTAGTTTTTGTATTTTTAGCAGAGATAGGATTTCACTGTGTTGGCCAGGATGGTCTCAATTTCTTGACCTCATGATCTGCCCACCTCGGCTTCCCAAAGTGCTGGGATTACAGGCGTGAGCCACCGCACCCAGCCTAATTTTTTTTTAACTGTGAAATATTTGTAACTTTCTGTTGGATTCAGATGGTTAATATTTTATTTCAATTTGTACATCCGTGCTCACAAGTGCAAAGGACCCATAATTTCCTTTTCTTGTTCTGACACTGCATAGGTTAGAAATCAAGTTATCCCAGCCTCAAGAAAGGAGGCTATCATTCATTTTCTATTTTCTGGAAGGATTTGCAAATAAATGACTATTTTCTGTTCCTTGAAAATTGCCAACTCAGTAGCAAAACCACTTTGAGCAGGGCCTTTTATGTTGGCAGTGAGGTTGGGGATGTCTTGATAGTCATGTCAATTACTTTAAATTTTATTAGCCCCTTCAAATGTCTTTTTTCTCTTGTATTAATTTTGGGATTTTATGACTTTTTTCTTTTTTCAGATATTTACCTATTTTATGTAGGTTGTCAAATAGTTGCTCATTTTATTGTATTATTATTATTATTTTTGAAATGAAGTCTTGCTCTATTGCCAGGCTGGAGTGCAGCGGCACAATCTCGGCTCACTGCAATCTCCACCTCCTGGGTTCAAGCGATTCTCCTGCCTCAGCCTCCTGAGTAGCTGGGATTACAGGTGCCCACCACCACCCTCTGCTAATTTTTGTATTTGTAGTAGAAACGGGGTTTCACCATGTTGGCCAGGATGGTCTTGATCTCCTGATCTCGTGATCCGTCCGCCTCCGCCTCCCAAAGTGCTGTGATTACAGGCATGAGCCACTGTGCCCAGCCTCATTTTATTCTTTTATTGTTATGTTAAACTCCGTTGTGTTTGTATAGTATTTATTTTTCCATTTTGTGATTTGGTGACTTCTGGTCTGCTGTTTTCTTTATTAGTTTTGTCAGTTCTTTTTTATAAAACAGCTTTAATTTTGTTGATGTTCTCTATTGTGTAATTGTTTTGGGTGTTCTCTTTAATTTCTGCCTTTATTTTTGTGAATTTTTTTCTTGTGTTTATTTGGGTGTGACTTGTTCTTTCCAATTTCTTTTTCCTTTTTTTTTTTTTTTTTTTTCTGAGATGGAGTCTCACTCTATTGCCTGGCTGGAGTGCAATGGTGTGATCTCAGCTCACTGTAATCTCTGCCTCTCAGGTTCAAGCAATTCTCCTGCCTCAGCCTCCTGAGTAGCTGGGATTACAGGTGTGCACCACCATGTTAGGCTAATTTTTGTATTTTTGGTAAAGATGAGTTTCACCATGTTGGCCAGGCTGGTCTCGAACTCCTAACCTCGTGATCTGCCTGCCTCGGCCTCCCAAAGTGCTGGGATTACAGGCGTGAGCCACCGCGCCTGGCCTTGTTTTCTGATTTCTTACGTTCATTTGTTTTCAGGATTTGGTTTTTGCTTGTTTCTTTGTGTTCTTATTTTTCTGCTTGGAATCACTGTCCTCCAGGCAGCTTCACAAGTGTTCTTTCCCTCCTTCCAGATGCCATTTGGATGCCACCCTCTCAGCCCTGCTTTCCCTGCCAGCTCTGTTTAAACTTGCCCCTCCTCCTCCCTCTCCATGCCCCTTCCCTGGGTTATTTTCTCTACAGCATTTGTGTGTGCATTTTACTTACTATTTATTGTCTATTTCCTCCCAGTAGAATGCGAGTTCTTTTAATTTTGGTAAATTTATGGAATTGTTCAATCATGATCTTGTCTAGAACATTTTCATCACCCCAAACACTTTCCTGTGCCCCTTTACCATTAATTTCTATTCTACTCCAGTCCTAGGCAACCACAGATCTGCATCTGTTTCTATAAATTTGGGAGACAGGAATTTTGACTGTTTTGTTCACTTCCATATGCCCAATATCTAGAATGTATCTGGCACATAATATGTGATCAATAAATATTTGTTAAGTGATTATTTCAAATGATCTTTTTTTTTTTTTTTTTTTGCCTGTGTGATCTATCAGTTTCTAAAGACGTGTTAAACATATTTGTTTACCTGACAGGCTCCTTGGCTCATGCCTGTAATCCCAGCACTTTGGGAGGCCTGAGGGGGTGGATCACAAGGCCAGAAGTTCAAGATCAGCCTGGCTAACATAGTGAAACCCCGTGTCTAGTAAAAACACAAAAAATTAGCTGGGCCTGGTGGCAGGCGCCTATAATCCCAGCTACTCGGGAAGCTGAGGCAGGAGAATTGCTTGAACCTGGGAGGTGGAGGTTGCCGTGAGCCAAGATCACGCCATTGCACTCCAGCCTGGGCAACAAGAGCAAAACTCTGCCTCAGGGAAAAAAAAAAAAAAAAATTACCCATCTGTTTATCTTTGTGATTCTGCACATGGATGCTTCACATATTTTGGAGCTGTTGTTGCTGATATGGTTTGGATCGGTGCCCCTGCCTAAATTTCATATTGAATTGCAATCCCTAGTTTTGGAGGTGGGGCCCGCTGGGAGGTGATTGGATCATGGGGGTGGTTTCTCATGGCTTACCCCCATCCCCCTAGTGCTGACTTGTGACAGAGTTCTCACAAGATCTGGTTGTTTAAAAGTGTGTGGCACCTCCCTGCCCCCCATTTCCTCCTGCTCCAGCCGTGTAAGACGTGCCTGCTTCCCCTTCACCTTCCATCATGATTGTAAGTTTCCCGAGGCCTCCCCAGTCATGCTTCTTATACAGTCTGCACAACCACTTTTCTTTATAAATTACCCAGTTTCAGGTATTTATAGCAGTGCAAGAACTAATACAGTTGCTATATGTAATATATTCATGATCTTTAAATCTTCCTGATGTATTGTTCCATTTTTCAACATTTAATGTCCTCTTTATGATACTTGAACTTTGAATCCTATTTTTTCCAATATTGAAGTTGTGATCTGTGTTATCTTGGCGTTTCTATGCCTTCGTCTTTTTCTACCTTTTTATGTTTCACCTGTCTATATCCTTTTTGTTTTAAGTGTGTCTGTTGTTATGTAGTTTACACATTACTAGATCTTATTCATTTTAAAAAACTATGAAAGTCATTATCTTCAGATTGATGAATTCAACTTTTATTTCTCTCTGTTTTGCCATTCATTTTTGCCACTTATTTTATATATGTGTGTGTGTGTATATGTGTGTATATATATATACACACACACATACACATATATACACACACACATATATATATATTTTTTTTGAGATGGAGTCTGGCTGTGTCATACAGGCTGGAGTGCAGTGGCATGATTTTGGCTCACTTCAACCTCCGCCTCCCAGGTTCAAGTGATTCTCCTGCCTCAGCCTCCTGAATAGCTGGGACTACAGGCGCATGCCACCACACCTGGCAAATTTTTGTAATTTTAGTAGAGACGGGGTTTCGCCTTGTTGGCCAGGCTGGTCTCGAACTCCTGACCTCAGGTGATCCACCTGCCTTGGCCTCCCAAAGTGCTGGGATTACAGGGATAAGCCACCGCACCTGGCCAATGGTT
>NW_012101443.1:1592727-1595363 GCF_000951045.1 Mandrillus leucophaeus
CTCAGGTGATCCACCTGCCTTGGCCTCCCAAAGTGCTGGGATTACAGGTGTGAGCCACTGGCCTTGCCTTATTTTATGTTTTTTATACTCGAATTTTTTGGATTTATCTCTTCCTTCCAGCTTTCCCTGGATAGATTGAATTAGGACCTTTAATTTTGTTTATTTTTCCCTATCACTTTCTTAAATGGATTAAAATATTTATCTTCTCTGCATATATGACAAATCTAATAGCATTCCCTCTGTCTCCAACCAATCCTGCTTCCCTTCCCCAACATGCTGGTATCATCTAACTTTAGTTCTGAATTGTAATCATCTGGAGACAGAACAGCACCCTCCCCCAGCCTGTCCCCAGCACCAAATCCCAACCACTCTCTCTTTCTCCCTTGGAGGAAGGGGAGAAGAATTCTTGCAGCCTTTGTAGTCGCCTAGGTCCATACACTTTTCCTCTGTAGCATTTATTACCATCAGCCATCGTATGTATTTTACTTATTTATTATCTGTATTTCCCTACTAGAACATAGGAGTTAAAAATATATAGAATTGTTCAATCATAATCCAGTTTTCCCAGGGCAGGGCTGGGCTGGGAGAGGGGAGCCAGCAGCCGTTGCTAGTTTGCCAACTTCTAAAGTTCCATCTTTCTGCTTGGGCTATTGTTATGGTCTGCATGTTTACGTTTCCCCCAAATTCATACTTCGAAACTCTAATCCCTAATACAATGGTATTTGGAGATGGAGCCTGTGGGAGATGATTAGGTTATGAGGGTGGAGCCCTTGTGATAGGATCAGTGCTCTTAAAAGAAGAGATATAAGAGGCTGAAATGGTGGCTCACTCCTATATTCTCCTGTAATCACAGCACTTTCAGAGGCCGAGGTGAGAGGATTGCTTAAGCCCAGGAGTTTGAGAACAGCCTGGGCAATGTAGTGGTAGCTCATCTCTACTGAAAAAAAAAAAAAAAAAAAAGCCAGTTATGGTGCCACATGCCTGTGGTCTCAGTTCCTCGGGAGATTGAGCCCGAGAAGTTGAGGCTGCAGGGAGCCATGATCTCATCATTGCACTCCAGGCTGGGTGATGGAGTGAGACCCTGTCTCAAAAAAAAAAAAAAAATTTAGATGTTATACTCACATCCAGGAATATAAAAACAAACAAACAAACAAATAATAATAATGAAGAAGAGGCTGGACACGGAGGCTCATGCCTGTGATCCCAGCACTTTGGGAGGCCTAGGCAGGTGGATCACCTGAGTTCAGGAATTCAAGACCAGCCCGGCCAACAGGGCAAAACCCCATCTCTACTAAAAATACAAAAAGTTAGCCAGGCATGATGGCGGCCACAGGTAATCCCAGCTACTTGGGAGGCTGAGGTAGGAGAATCGCTTGAACCCAGGAGGCAGAGGTTGCAGTGAGCTGAGATGGCGCCATTGCACTCCAGCCTGGGCAACAAGAGCAAAACTCCGTCTCAGAAGAAAAAAGAAAAAAAGACACAAAAGAGTTTGCTTGTCTTTCTCTGCTCTCCACTGTGTAAGGACACAGCAAGAGGACAGCCATCTGCAGATCAGGAGGCAAGCCCTCACCAGATACTGGACCTGCCACAACCTTCATCTTTGGCTTCTCTGCCTCCAGACCTATGAGAATTAAATGTTGTTTAAGCCATCCAGCCTGTGGTATTTTTGTTATAGCAGCCTGAACTAAGATAGCTAGCTTGAGTTGGTTCTTGCTAATTTTATTTTATTTATTTATTTTTAAGACTGAGTCTCACTCTATCACCCAGGTTGGAGTGCAGGAGTGTGATCTCTGCTCACTGCAACCTCTGCCTCCTGGGTTCAAGTGATTCTCCTGCCTCAGCCTCCCGAGTAGCTGGGACGAAAGGCGCCCACCCCCACTCTCAGCTAATGTTTGTATTTTTAGTAAAGATGGGGTTTCACCAGGTTGGCCAGGCTGGTCTCGAACTCCTGACCTCAAGTGATCCACATGCCTTGGGCTCCCAAAGTGCTGGGATTATAGGCATGTGTCACCACACTTTGCCTGTTCTTGCTATTTTTAGGCACAAGGTCCTAAGAAAATATGTCAGTAATTGTGCTATGAGAATTAAATTGAATATTTTAACAGGGTAAACTATATGCTGTTTAAAAAGGAACCTCTTTAGAAATACATAAAATACCACAATGGGGATGCAACCATCAAAATCCACAATGTGGGGAACTCTGTAGGAGAAATTCTCCAGTTTTTTTAAAAAAATTAATTTTGTGAAGAAATGAGAGGAAGAGGGAATCTATGACTAAAAGAGACTTAATGGTATTAAATAAATAAATAAGTAAATAAAAGTAGCTATATCAACCAATTGTAATGATTTTTTAAAAATTAAAAATGCTTATGAGTCAATTCAGGAAATTTGAATATTGACTGGATATTTGATGGTTAATATCAAATATCAATAATTGTTAATTTAAGAAGTATATTATAATGATATTGTGGTTATGTTTTTAAAAACATAATTATCTTCTTATTTTATTTTATTTTATTTTTGAGACGGAGTCTTGCTGTCTTGCCCAGGCTGGAGTGCAGTGGCCGGATCTCAGCTCACTGCAAGCTCCGCCTCCCGGGTTCACGCCATTCTCCTGCCTCAGCCTCCCGAGTAGC
>NW_012101443.1:1595821-1597265 GCF_000951045.1 Mandrillus leucophaeus
CCCAGGCTGGAGTGCAGTGGGGTGATCATGCCTCACTGTAGCCTCAAACTCCTGGGCTGAAGTGATCCTCCCACATCAGCCTCCTGAGTAGCAGGGACCACAGGTGTGTGCCACTACGCCTGGCTAATTTTTAAATTATTTGTAGAGACGGGGTCTCCCTATGTTGCTCGGGCTGGCCTTGAACTTCTGGGCTCAAGCGATTCTCTCTTGCCTTGGCCTCCCAACATGCTGAGATTACAGGTGTGAGCCTCTGCGCCTGGTCAGAATTATCTTTTCGAGACATTTCAGATGAAATGATGTGGGGCCTGTGATACACTTCAAAGGAACTGGGGTTGGGTAGTGGGTGGGAGTATAGATGAAGGAAGAACGGCCATGAAGTAATAATTGCTGAATCTGGATGACAAATAAGTACATAGAAATTCATTATACTAGTCCCTCTGCTTTTGTACATGTTTAAAATTTTCCGTAATAAGTTTTTCTTTCAAAGTTCTTCTTTATAAGTATTGACTTGGAGATCTAAAAAAAAAAAAGTGAGAAAAGAAAACTGCAAAAACCGTTTATGTAAAGATTATACTAATTGCTGTTATGGTCTAGTAGTGGAGAAAGGCAAGTGAACACGCAATTAAAATACAATGCAATTAACTGCTGTAATAGAAGTATCATAGGGTAGAATATGTGTAGGTGAGGGTCACTCAGCCCAGCCTGGAGTATCAGAGAAGGAGAAGGCTTTGGAGGACGGCACACTACCCAGGTTGAAATAAAATACAGTCTGTTTGGCTTCCGCAGTGACTGAGACCCAAGGGTACCTCCACCTACTACCAGCCTCTGTTTTAATCATTCTCTTTATGTCCTCCAAGATGCCTGTCCATTGGAAAACACAGTCTCTTAGTCTGTACCCTCTGTATCTCCTTGCCGCAAGACTTGCTTCTCTCTAGAGATACTGCCTCTCTGGTGGCCCTCCCGGAGGCTGTCCGCGTTCCCACACTTGACTCCTTGTGGCTGCGGGCAGGCAGGGCATTGGCTTTGTCCTAGCAGATACCGTGTGTCTCCTACCTGCTCAGCACCCTGCTTCTCTTTCTCCTCTTACGTCCTCAGCCACTTCACTACATTGGTCCTTTATTGTTCAACCATGTTCAAGTTTCCTGCATCCTAAAAACAGGAACGCTGACTCTCCAGAGGCTACTTCTTTCCTTTAGTAACCACATCTCTCTCTTTCTCTTTACAGCCAGTCTTCTTCAAAGAAAAATCTTGCACAAAGAAGTGAGCTCATGTCTATTCCTTCTTGAGTCAATGTTGGTAGTTTCAGTGTTTCTAGGAATATGTCCATTTCATCTAAGTATTCTGTTATGCATATATGCCACATCTTCTTTATCCAATCATCCAGTGATGGATGCTTAGGTTGATTCCATACCTTTGCTATTGTGAATCCAGCTGAGCTTGCAAA
>NW_012101443.1:1597665-1599018 GCF_000951045.1 Mandrillus leucophaeus
TGTTCCCAAATTTATTTGGAAAGTCACTGTCAGGTACTGATGGTCAATATGCATCGAATAAGGATGCTATTATTGACACTGCCTCTTGTCATGAAAAGCACTCCTGAGACAAGAGAGGTTTCAGGGCTCTGAGCCACCTGGTCATAACAGAGCAGCACCTGCCAATTTGATCCTGTTGTAGGCACCAGGTTCGTGGGCAGGAAGTCATCATGGAAGTACACAGTGCACTTTTTGTTGTACTTGCCAAGTATTCATTGACTACAGTCTTTAGCTGTTGGCGTATTTTATCTGCCCACCAAGGGAAATTTGTAATGAATGTACCCAAGGTTCCAAGTAGACCCCCTTTTCTGATACTTTTACTCTAAAATACCCAAGGGAAGAAATTATGGACTTTTCTAGATCTTGGTCCACAGCTCCTCTCTGTAAAATTTATTGAATTTTGAAACTTTCTTCCCAATTTCCTAGAGTGGTGACACCAAAGTTCCGAGTACTTACTGAAAAAAGTTGAATTTGGATTTAAGGATTTAACTTTCCTAGTCATTCTTTAGATAAGTATCACAGAAAAATCAACAGATTAAAGCTTGACAACAACAAAATTACAGTGAGGATCTTATGCACGGTGGTGGGAGGGTGGTGATAACCAACCATGTAGAAACATGGAGCGAGTGCCTGTGTCCCAAGTACTGACAGGAAACCACAAGAACAAAACGTGGTTCCTGCTTTTGGATGGCTTGTGATCTGGTGAAGAATGCATGTGGGCAGCAGAAGTTAGCTATCGAAGATAGCTCTAAATATACGTAGCCCCAAGTGTACACACACCTTCTCCCACTTGGTAAACCAGACAATAATCTCGGCATTGCTGTGAAGAGATTTTGAAGATGTAATTAAGGTCCCAAGTTGGTTGACTTTAAGATAAAGAGATTTTACCTAGATGGGCCTGACCTCCTCACATGAGCTCTTTAAATCTGTGTCTAGGTCTAGAGGTCCAAGACAGGGGAAGTTAAAATCTGAAAATGTGAGAGAGGGCCCAGTGTGGTGGCTCATGCCTATACTCCCAGCACTTTGGGAGGCCGAGGCAGGCGGATCACTTGAGGTCAGGAGTTCTAGACCAGCCTGGCCAACATGGTGAAACTCTGTCTCTACTAAAAACACAAAAATTAGCCGGGTATGGTGGCATGCGCTTGTAATTCCAGCTACTCAGGAGGCTGAGGCAGGAGAATCGCTTGAACCTGGGAGACGGAGGTTACAGTGAGCTGAGATCACGCCACTGCATTTTCCAGCCTGGGCAACAGAGCAAGATTCCATCTCAAAAAGAAAGAAAGAAAGAGAGAGAGAGAGAGAGAGAGAGAGAGA
>NW_012101443.1:1601113-1603669 GCF_000951045.1 Mandrillus leucophaeus
AGAAAGAAAGAGAGATGGAGAGAAGGAGAGAAGGAGGGAAGGGAAGGGAAGGGAAGGGAAGTCAGAAGGCAATTGGATTTGGGAGTTTGGAGCTCAGAAAATATTAATAGATTTAGGCTAAATAGTTCAATTTTAATTTGCTGATATTTCAATTAAGAATTACCAAAATTATAGTAACTGAAAAAATCACTAGTGGGCATTAAGAAGTTAATCACCAAATTTTGTGCCTCTTCTAACCAGGGGAAAAATACCTGAGTGTGTCTTTAATTTAGTCTTTTAGATGGGGGGGGTCTCCCTATGCTGCCCAGGCTGGTATTGAACTCCTGGCCTCAAGTGATCCTCTCACATCAGCCTCCTGAGTCTCTCAGATTACAGGCATGAGCCATCATGCCCAGCTTAATTTAGTCTTATTTTCCCTGAAAAAGAACAAAGCATATTCCAGTGATTAATGCTTTTAAACCTCCTGGGAATCCCAGCTGGCAGCCATAATAGCTGTTCTAAAGCCAAAGAGGAAAAGTATTTGCTTGAAAGTGGAGTAATTAATGATGTGGGAAAATATTTTTCCTTCATTTGCTATTCAACATGGTACATTTGTATGGCAAAAGATGGAGTATTACGGTCCCATATGAATACTATGAGGGGAAAATATGTGAGTTGATATGCCTGAGTTGTATGAAAATGTTTAGATGTGTCACAGATATGCTGCAAAAATCAAGATGGCATCTTAAAACATCTAGAGAATTCTCAATATAGGCTAGGCACAGTGACTCATGCCTGTAATCCCAGCATTTACGGAGGCTGAGGCTGGAGAATCACTTGAGTCCAGGGGTTCGAGACCAGCCTAGGCAACAATGTGGGACCTTGCCTCTACAAAAAATACAAAAATGTATCCAGGTGTGGTTGTGCGCACCTGAGGTCCCAGGTACTTGAGGGGCTGAGGTGAGAGGATCGTTTGAGCCTTGGGATGTCGAGGCTGCAGTGAGCTGAGATGCACCACTGCACTCCAGCCTGGGTAACAGAGCGAGATCCTGACTCAAAATAAATAAATAAAAGAATAAAATAAACAAGTGATAAAGAAAGAAAATTTTCATTTAAAACTCTTAGAAAATGATAACATCCATAAGACGCTTTGGGCATCTAAGAATCGAGAAACTAAGGCTATTGAAAGGAGATGTGGCTGGACAAGTTTTCCTGGTAACAAAGTAATGGTGGGAATATTTTTGGTGGGGGGAAAGGATATGAGAATGTTGGAGCTGAAAGCACTGGAGATGAGACATAACTGCTTGGACAACATCCTTCGTCAAGTTACTTCATATTCATCTTTGAGATCTGAGCTCAAATTCAAGGAAGCCTAACCCAATCGCCTGCTGCCCCCTTTCTCCCAACAAGATCAGACACCCATTATAGGCTCTCATGAACCCCAGTCCTTCTTTCACAGAGCATAATACCATTGTAATAGACTCATTAACTGAGTGTAGGAGTAGGGGTTTCAGTTAACCTCAGGTGAGCAAGAAATAGAACTTAATTTATACTTCGAGATCCCATTCAACCATGGTGATAGAAACAGAATTTCAGTCAATCGGGGGGTCCCAAAAGTTTTTTTTTTTTTTTTTTTTTGAGACAGAGTCTTACTCTGTCACCCAGGCTAGAGTTCAGTGGCATGATCTCTGCTCACTGCAACCTCCACCTCCCGTGTTCAAGCGATTCTCACCTCAGCCTCCCAAGTAGCTGGGAATACAGGTGTGTGCCACCACACCCGGATAACTTTTGTATTTTTAGTAGAGATGGGGTTTCACCATGTTGGCCAGGCTGGTTTTGAACTCCTGACCTCAAGGGATATGCCTACCTCAGCCTCACAAAGTGCTGGGATGACAGGCATGAGCCACCCTGCTTAGCCCCAAAAGGTTCTATAGCTACATAGGACTAAGCCTCTATAGTTGGAGTAAAGAGAAGAAAGGAAGGTGTTGGGGGTGCCCCCCTTATCTTCAGTGTTACTTGTCTATGAAGCTGTCTGTTAAGATAATTTAAAGTCCTATATGGTTCTACTTAAGTACCTAGGCTATTGGACGCCACAGCCAGAGAGGCCATTGGAAAAGGCTTTTTGCTGCTAACACCTCCTCTGAGCAGTGAACACAGCCTCACTTTTTTTTTTTTTTGAGACAGACTCGCTCTGTGGCATAGGTTGGAGTGCAGTGGCATGATGTTGGCTCACTGTGACCTCCATCTCCCAGGTTCCAGTGATCCTGCCATCTCAGTCTCCCTACTAGCCAGGACCACAGGCGTATGCCACCATGTCTAGTTAATTTTTCATATTTTTTGTAGAGACAGGGTTTTGCATGTTGCCCAAGCTGTTTTTTGGTAAGAGATAAGAGTTTCGCTATGTGGCCCAGGCTGGTCTCAAACTCCTGGGCTCAAGTGAGCTTCCTGCCTCGGCCTCCCAAATTGCTGCAATTACAGGTGTGAGCCACTGTGCCTGGCCAGCCTCGCTATTTAAATGGGGAGAACACAGGGAGAGGAAGGAAATAGCTAGAGAGAAAAAACAATGGTTAATATTTT
>NW_012101443.1:1603719-1606008 GCF_000951045.1 Mandrillus leucophaeus
AGACAGAGTCTTACTCTGTCACCCAGGCTAGAGTTCAGTGGCATGATCTCTGCTCACTGCAACCTCCACCTCCCGTGTTCAAGCGATTCTCACCTCAGCCTCCCAAGTAGCTGGGAATACAGGTGTGTGCCACCACACCCGGATAACTTTTGTATTTTTAGTAGAGATGGGGTTTCACCATGTTGGCCAGGCTGGTTTTGAACTCCTGACCTCAAGGGATATGCCTACCTCAGCCTCACAAAGTGCTGGGATGACAGGCATGAGCCACCCTGCTTAGCCCCAAAAGGTTCTATAGCTACATAGGACTAAGCCTCTATAGTTGGAGTAAAGAGAAGAAAGGAAGGTGTTGGGGGTGCCCCCCTTATCTTCAGTGTTACTTGTCTATGAAGCTGTCTGTTAAGATAATTTAAAGTCCTATATGGTTCTACTTAAGTACCTAGGCTATTGGACGCCACAGCCAGAGAGGCCATTGGAAAAGGCTTTTTGCTGCTAACACCTCCTCTGAGCAGTGAACACAGCCTCACTTTTTTTTTTTTTGAGACAGACTCGCTCTGTGGCATAGGTTGGAGTGCAGTGGCATGATGTTGGCTCACTGTGACCTCCATCTCCCAGGTTCCAGTGATCCTGCCATCTCAGTCTCCCTACTAGCCAGGACCACAGGCGTATGCCACCATGTCTAGTTAATTTTTCATATTTTTTGTAGAGACAGGGTTTTGCATGTTGCCCAAGCTGTTTTTTGGTAAGAGATAAGAGTTTCGCTATGTGGCCCAGGCTGGTCTCAAACTCCTGGGCTCAAGTGAGCTTCCTGCCTCGGCCTCCCAAATTGCTGCAATTACAGGTGTGAGCCACTGTGCCTGGCCAGCCTCGCTATTTAAATGGGGAGAACACAGGGAGAGGAAGGAAATAGCTAGAGAGAAAAAACAATGGTTAATATTTTTAAAATAGTAGTTCAAATATATATTTACTTTGTCTGGGAATGTGTAGTTAAAGTTATATGAGAGGAATAATTTCCCAGTGTTTACTGGTTCTATAAATCTAGTGTGGAAACTCAAACTTCTTTTTAAAAATTTTTTAAATACCTCTTTTTCTTTTGAGACAAGGTCTCACTGTTTCCCAGGCTGGAGCGCAGTGACACAATCATGGCTCACTCGACCTCTCTGGGCTCAGGCTCCCACCTCAGCCTCCCAAGCAGCTAATTTTTTTTTCTATTTTTTGAGAGCTTGAATGGAGGTTCTAGCAGGGGAGTGCAGTTACTTGTATACCCTTGACCGAAGACCAGTCCTCCTCTGTCGGGGATGGTCGTCCTTTTTGACCAAGCACACAGCTTCGAGAGGGACGCACATGGGGCGGTGAGGGAGGAAGGGGACACCCTCCTAGCCAACCCTGGCGATCAGTGGGGTGACAGATGTTGCAGCCAGATAGCCCTTACATCCTTTTTTTTTTTTGTATTTTTTGTAGAGACTGGGTCAGCTAATTTATTTTTGGTATTTTTTGTAGAGACGGGGTCTCCATATGTTGCCCAGCTCGTCTCAAACTCCTGCACTCAAGAGATCTGCCCACCTCAGCCTCTCAACGTGCTGGGATTATAGCTGTGAGCCACCGTGCCCTGCCAAAAATAGCTTTAAGATATTATCCAAAAAGTGGAGGTGACCCAAGTGTCCATTGACAGTTGAATGGATAAACAAAATATGGTGTATACCTACAATGGGATTTTATTCAGCCTTCTAGAGGAAAGCTATTGTGATACATAGTACAACATGAACGAACCTTGAGGATGTTATGCTAGGTGACATAACACAAAAAGACAAATACTGTGACTCCACTTGTATGAGGTACCTAGAGTAGTCAGGTTCATAGGGATGGGAAAGACTGGTGATGACTAGCAGGTGGAGGGAGAGGGCAGTGAGTTATCATTTAATGGGTACAGAGTTTCAGTTCTGCTAGATGAAAAGAGCTCTGCAGATGGATGGTGGTGATGGCTGTACAACAGTGTGAATGTGCTTAATACCTCCTCTCAACTGTACACCTACAAATGATTAAGATGGTATATTTTATGTGTATTTTACCCCAACTAAAATAATATTATCCAAAAGCATGCGTAATTCGTTGTTCACGATTTTTTCCTTCTACTAGGCATTCTATGAGAATGGGATCTTGTCCACCTTATTCCCTGGTATGTGCCCCACATCTAGTACAGTGCCTAGCACATAGCAATAGCTCTATAGATATTTGCCAAATGAATAAATCGTCCTAGGAATGGGATCTGGGGGCAGAGGATGCTCCAGAAAA
>NW_012101443.1:1608063-1611244 GCF_000951045.1 Mandrillus leucophaeus
GATATAAATATCCCCAGTAAAGTTGTGCCACCAGGAATGATTGAGGCAAGACAAAAATGTACACATATCTGTACAATTAACAATCCCCATATTATTATTCCATGTCAAATTTCCTGTTAATAATAGGTAGGGCTTACGGACACAAGCAATAATATATCAGGAGGTATTTTGATATAACTGAATATGAAAGGAGTTAGTTGGGTTAGACAGATTAAGGGACATATTTCCCACAAAAGTGTTAACGGCATTGCCTGTAGCTAACAACTTTTAAAGATGACTTTGTACTTTAGGCCTCCTTTACGCCATCCCAAGGTTTCATTACTGTTAGTAGTAATACTTTTATTTACCCAGTGTCATTTTAAAGGTATGTGACTAAATTTTATTTGAAAATCACCGTGTACATTTTAATCAGTTATTTACATTTTATTGTATTTTAATAAAATCCGGGGTTTAGTTCCCCGACATTGTTGTCACTCCAGCACCTCAATATTAGGAGAAACCTCTAGAATAGGACAAAAAAGTAAAGAACTAGGAATAGTTTTATTACTATATATAGTATGATTATATTAAAAGCTTCTAGTTACAATAATAACAGTATTAGCAGCCACATGACTATGATTATAACGAACAGCCCAGGCTTTATGCGATTTTTGGAGATAATGAGAACTATTTTCTATACATATTGGAAGTCTTTCCACTCCAAATTGATATGTGTTGTTTATAATTTTCGTTTTTCGTTTTATATTGTTTTTGTCTATATAGGGGGACGGCATCCAAGTAGTGTCATTGGTGAAAACCTTAATTTCCGCCTCTCCCCAGGCGACTCCCTGATAAAAGGGTGGAAAGGGAATATAAGTGTAATATTCATACAAAGCCTTACTAAGGGAAATAAGTCCCCCGCCGAGGCACATCCAACAAAGGAAGAAATGCATGTTGAATCCAGTTTTTTTTTTTAACAGGGTTTTAATCATTTTGTAGGAAACCACTCAGGTCCGCTTCCTGTAAGGACAAGAGCATAGCCCCGTCCCTGTTTTAGAACTTGCCCTTGAACATACTTACCTTCTTCATTAGGATACCAAACCTTTAAATTGTCAGCGGGGACTATCACTGAGGGAGGTGAGGAAAGATGGGTTACGGCAGCGGAATCTTGCAATTGTCTCCCTTGATTTAAAAAAATTAAGGTAAAAAGAACCTTTAAAATCTGGTTTCTGGGGGGCCCATTTTTTTTGTTTGTTTTGTTTTAATAGTTGAGTTTTTAAAGTTAAATTTGTGTGTTTAATGATGGCTTGACCTTGACTGTTGTCCGGGATACCGATGATATGTTGAATAGTGTATTGTTGTAAGAAAATTTGTAATTTATGAGAGACATTAAGTATAAGAGGAATGCCCATGATGGCGAAACAAGTTAAGAGATGAGTAATAATAGAAATGAGAAAAGGTATTAATGGTATGATGAACATACTTTAATTGTTTAAAAGAAGGGACATTTTGTGGATTAACCCCAGGATGGAAGAATGGAATGTTTAAAGGAGTATAGGAAGGACAAGCTCGAATAAGTGAACGAGCTTGTTTATGAGTTAAATGAAACCGTTGTTGAAGGCCAGAATTATTAGTGTGATGTAGAGTATATTTTTGTTTTGTAGTATGTAGGTGGCCGATAAAAAGTAAATTAATTTGAGTATTACCATGAACTTATGGTCTAGAAAGTTGAGAATGAGAACGAAGATGAGTGATGAATAAAGGAGTTTGACATTGGCTTAAAGTAAAGGAAAACAAAGAAAAGAATTTTTGAAGAGAAGAAGTAGTATAAAGAGGTAAAGTGGCCTGAGAAATATAAGAAGTAACATAAACGGCATATTGAGAATTACTAACAATGTTATAACCAGTAGTAGGGAAATTAAGTAAGACTATGAGAATAGTAAACAATTTTTTTTGTTGTACCGAGGGATAAGGATAAACTGTAACTTAAGATTGATGAAGTTTTTTGTTAAGAATTAGAAGTTGTAAGAAGATAAGTGATTTGACTATGAGTGAATTGAGAGACAATTAAGGAAGGATTTTTTTCCCAAAGTTGTTGACAGTGATGTCGTTTTTTGATGATTAGTTTAGTTAAACGATCGATATAAGTAGTTAAGTGTTTAGATGTTTTATTGGACAAAAAGATCTATTTTAGTGGCCGATTGGTTTGATGAATTATTTTTGTAGGAGAATGTAAAGTATGAAATAAACAAAAAGAAAAGGGAACATTAGGAAGGGGCCTGTTAAAGTTGTTTTTTTATAAGTTGGAGTTTCTGTAAAGTTAAAGGAGTTAAATGGCGTGAGTTGTCTAAGTGACTGTTTTTTTTTAGAATAGAAAAAAGATGTTATAACTGATATGTTGGTATTTTTAAAACAGGACATATCCAATTAATGTTTTTTAGAAGTTTTTGAAAATCATTTAATGTTTTTAAATGATTATGTCGACTTTGAATTTTTTGGGGTCGAATATTTTGTGTCTCCAAGGTATAACCTAAATATTGAATAGGAAAATCCAGTTAAATTTTTTTTGTGGCAATATTAAGTGAGTAGAAAGAAAGTTGAGTTTGTAATGACATAAAAGTATTTTGTTGTTTTTTTTTGGTAGGTGTGGTAAGAAGAATGTCATTTATATAATGATATAAAAGAACAGAAGGATGACGCTTTTGAACAGGATTTAAGGCCCTATGGACAAATTTTTGACACAAGGTAGGGCTGTTTAATATACCTTGAGGTGAAATTTTTTATTGATATTGAGGGCTATTAAGTATACCCTGAGAAAGAAGTTTTTACTGATATTTTTGAATAGGTTGTCCATTACTATTTTTAGGAATAATAAAGGCAAACTTTTTACAATCTTGAGATTATAATGGAATAGAGAAAAAACAATTTTTGAGATTTATGACCATTAATTTTTAACTTTGTGGGATAAGGGCAGGATTAGGAAGACTAGGCTGTAAACTTTTTTTAGGTTTAATGTAAACGTTTATAGTTTTAGGACAAGACAAAGACGGGAATTTTATGTAGAAATACGTGGCTTTATATTTTTTTTGGCCATTTGTTTTTTGACTTACTTTTTTAAAGTTTTAAGTATTTTTTTAGATAATGGTTACTGTTTTACCTAAATAGGAGTGGTGGCTATGAGTTTAAAGGATTGTAGCCCATT
>NW_012101443.1:1611434-1612643 GCF_000951045.1 Mandrillus leucophaeus
TGTGTTACCAAACCCTCTTTATTGAGAATACGTTTTTTTGTCTTTAGGTATATAAATTGTGAGGCTTGAACCATAATAAGAATTTTATTAGTAACATTATGTTTTTTTGGCAAAGGGCCACACACTTTAATAGTTAATTTATATACTCCTCTATTAGGAGATAAAGTATAAGGCTGAGTAATAGCTAAGTTAGTAGCGGCGCTTTGTTTAGTTGTCGTATAAGGCTGAGAAACTGGGGTAAGGTGTGGGATCCTTAAGGAGGACTTGAATTTATTTTTTGATGTTGTAGGTTATTGTTTACTGGGTATTGTAGTAGACTTGTATTGTAATTGTTGGGGCCCCAAGCCTGTGGGCCCCGGTTTTTGTTTTCCAGGAGAGGAGACAGTAAATTTTTACTTTTATTAGTTTTGGAACGACATTTATTTGTTTAATGTTGACCTTTACCACAACATTTGTATACCTTTGAAGGCAGTTTTTTGTCTTGAGGGATAAAAGTGTTTAACTTTTATGACATTTTTTTTGAAATGTTTAGGTTTACCACACTGAAAGTAAACACCTTGTTTTTTTTTTTTTTTTTTAAGGCTTTAAACAAAGTTTTAGTAAATAATTGAGTATTATAAATAGCCCCTCCAACACTAACACAAGTTTTAATATATTTATTTAAATTGGCCCCATTGGCCTTTAACGATTTTAACAATTTTTAATAGTTAGTATAAGCATTTTTAAAAGACAATGTTTGTAACAAAATTTTTGAAGCAAGGCCAGTACCCACAATTTTGAAGACAGCATCCTGAAGACGGGCTACGAAATATAGATATGGTTCATTTGTGCCCTGTAAAATCTTCACAGAGGAAAGGGAAGATTTTCCTGTTATCTCTACCTTATTTCAGGCCCTTAAAAACAAAGTCTTGATTTGAGTAAAGGCAACATTATCTAAACCAGCCTGAGCATTAAGAGTAGTATATTGGCCCGTGTCTGTGAGTTGTTTTTTAGTGGGTCCAGGGGGATTACACATAACATTTTTTTTAGTTTGTACATGTGCCTTGTTTATTTACCAGCTGTGTAATTGTAACCACTGAGAACGATCAAGAAAAGCCTTCGCCAAAGTTTTTTAGTCTATAGGAATCATCAAATTTTTTGATGAAAAAACATTAAGAAGACCAAGGATAAAAGGAGATTGAGGTCCATAGTTAGAAATGGCAGCTTTCA
>NW_012101443.1:1618100-1623874 GCF_000951045.1 Mandrillus leucophaeus
GCCAATGATGTGTATCTATGTAAAATCATATGTGGCCAGGCGCAGTGGCTCACATCTGTAATCCCAGCACTTTGGGAGGCCGAAGCAGGTGGATCACTTAAGGTCAGGAGTTTGATACCAGCCTGGCCAACATGGCAAAACCCTATCTCCATTAAAAATACAAAAATTAGCCGGGTGTGGTGGTGCATGCTTGTAGTCCCAGCTACTCAGGAGGCTGAGGCAGGAGAACTGCTTGAACCCAGGAGGTGGAGGTTGCAGTGAACCGGGATCATGCCACTGCACTCCAGCCTGGGCGATAGAGGGAGATTCCGTCTCAAAAAAACAAAACAAAACAAAAAACAAATAAAATTATATGTGAAACAGAAAAAAATAAATAAATTATGCAGAAAAAGCTAACTACTTGCTTCCTGATATCAGGAGGCTTCTCTTTAGCTTTGGTTCCACCATTTGTGGAACTTATAACAGCGGGGTGGAACAGCCTTGAGTGATGCTGGCCTCCAAGAGAGATCAGGACTGTCTATCATGGTCAGCTTTCCTTTCTCCTGGGTGTGATGGGGTGGGGGTGAGGGCGTGCTGGGAACCAAGTTACTTATTAATAATAATAGAAACAAAGGTGATCCTGAGGACCTTATCACAGGCTCTCAGGGCTAAAAACATAGATGGAAATTGAGTGAGAAGGAAAAAGTACCGCAAACAACTCTTGGAGGGCGCCACATTCACTCTGGGATCTAGGACAGATCCAGGAAGTGAGCCCACCTTCATCGAAGGGGTCTGCGACATGATCTGCGAAATGTAAGATGTATATGTAACATGTACAAGAGAGAAGAGGCCCATGGTGTGGAAAACATCCTGTGGTGGTCATTCAGAGCTTGGATTCTGAGATCAAGTGGCTCTGGGTTCCAATCTGCATTTGCTAGATATAGGCTACTTTCATGAGACTCAGTACGGTGGCTTAAACGGGAAAGTCATGGCCAGGCATGGTGGCTCACGCCTGTAATCCCAGCATTTTGGGATGCTGAGGCAGGTGGATCACTTGAGACCACGAGTTTGAGAGCAGCCTGGCTAACATGGCAAAACCCTGTCTCTACTAGAAATACAAAACTTAGTCCGGGTGCAGTGGCTCATGCCTGTAATCCCAGAACTTTGGGAGGCCGAGGTGGGTGGATTGCCTGAGGTCAGGAGTTCAAGACCAGCTTGGCCAACATGGTAAAACCCTGTCTCTACTAAAAATATGAAAAATTAGCCTGTGTGGTGGCAGACGCCTGTAATCCCAACTACTCAGGAGGCTGAGGCAGGAGAATCATTTGAACCCAGGAGGTGGAGGTTGCAGTGAATCGAGATCATGCCATTGCACTCCAGCCTGGGTGATGAGAAACTCCATTTCAAAAAACAAAACTTAGTCCGGCATGGTGGCACGCGCCTGTAATCCCAGCTACTTGGGAGGCTGAGGCAGGAGAATCACTTGAATCCGGGAGGCAGAGGTTGCAGTGAGCCGAGATCACACCACTGCACTCCAGCCTGGGCGACAGAGACTCCATCTTCAAACAACAACCACCACCACCACCAAACCAGGAAAGTCGTGCAGTTCTCAGGTTCACAATCCAGACAGGGAGTGGAGCTGTTCTGGTGGCTTGATGGTGATGGACACCCAGGCTCCCTTTTTCCCTCTGCTCTCCTGTCCCTTATCAGTTCACCATTACATTTGCCTTCAGGCTGTTGAAGGGAGAAACAGAAAAGAGGAGGCTCCCCTCCTTTCCTCCTAACTGCTACACTCAGAAGTCGAATGCATGTCATTGGCCAGATACCGGTCACGAGGCCACACCTCGCTGCAAAGAAGGCTGGGGATGGGGTTTCAGACAAGCAGCCACCCAGCCAAAACTTCCATGACTGAGTAAGACAGGAGATAGGACTTAATCCCAAAATCACACAACAATAGCCGTATAAGCCTAAGAAGGAGTGGCAGCGTGAACTCTGAAAGTATATAACAGGGAACTCTGATTCAGCCATAGGGGTGGGGGTGAGGAGGTTTAGGGAACTGACATTTTCCAGAGGAAATGATTTTGAGCGGAGATCTGATGGAGGTCACTGAATGAAGCAAAGAAGAGGGTTCCAGAAGGAGGAACACTGCACAAAGACCCCAAAATGGGAAAGACAGGGCGTGTTTGAGGAATTGAAAAAAGGTTTAATTTAAGGAGAAGCATAGATGGGGTTTCTTCCCAAGGAATGGAGCCTGGCTAGTGAAAGATATTCCAGCGTGAGCACCAGCTCTCACAGATACCATTTGTTTTCTGTGGCTTGGAAACATCCCACGGTGGTTTGTCTGGCAGCCCAGAGAAAGCTGACATTGGTTTGAGAAGGTCTAATTATTCCTCGTGTAAGACTTGGGTAAATGAGTAAAGTCTTTGTGTGGGTTGCTTTAGAAGAATTTGGCAAAGTTGTGTGCCTCGTTTGTGTTATTTATAATTTTAAGAAAGCTTAGGAAACAGTCTTAGCATCTTGTCTATAATATACTGAAATGCAGTGGCTTTGAAAATCATTTGCCTTTTTGAATTAAAGGAACAGATCGGCAATTGAGTAATGGATCCACCCTGGGACGTGGGAGGTGAGAGCAAAAGTAGTTGTTGACTCATCTCCATGTATGTGTGGTAACACATGAAAATCAGTTTCATTACTTTATAGCTTCACCTCCTATTAAAGCCCTGTAAAGTGTGAGTCACAGGAAACTTGAGGTACTAGAATTTGAGAGAGCCCAGTATAAAAATTCATGAAATCTTTCTGCAACACTTACTCTACTTTTACTTATTGCAACTGGGTAATCGTTTTTTTAAATTTTAATGTGCTTCTCCTTTGCTTTCCCAAGGATACAACCTCTACTTTAGCTGGCTCCAGGCATCTGTCTGATTGGAGAAGATGAACATCTGTTATGGGAAGAAAGCCGAGAGAAAGACTGGGTAATTTCGAATTTTTGGCACTCAAAACCAGGATCAGGCAGCTGGCTTTCATCTTGAAGGTAGATTTTGCACTTCAGCATCTTTATCACACCCAGAAACCAGGGCCTGGTTCAGTTTAGGAAAGGGCAGTGCAGCGTAGAGAAGATACTCCTAAGGCGAGCTGCCAGAGAAGATACAGAATGTCCAGTTAGATGTGAATTTTAGATAAACAATGAATAATTTGTTAGAATAAATATGTTCCAAATATTGCATGGAACATAATTACATTTAAAAATTTGCTGTTTATTTAAATATAACTGGGCATCTTGTACTTTTTTCTTTTTGATAGGGAGTCTCACTCTGTCACTCAGGCTGGAGTGCGGTGGCGTGATATCAGCTCACTGCAACTTCCACCTCCTGGGTTCAAGCAATTCTCATGCCTTAGCCTCCCAAGTAGCTGGGACCACAGGTGTGTGCCACCATGCCTGGCTAATTTTTTGTATTTTTAGTAGAGATGGGGTTTCACCACGTTGGCCAGGTTTGTCTCGAACTCCTGAGCTCAAGGAACCTGCCTGCCTTGGCCTCCCAAAGTGCTGGGATTATAGACGTGAGCCACTGTGCCTGACCTGTATTTGTATTTGTAAACCTGGCAATCCCACCCCTAAGGTGTAGGACAGCTAGATAGGTGCCACTGTATCTATAGTGGGAAAATAAACCAGGAGGGAAGAGTAGAGTGTGCTAGTCACACTGGCAGGCCAGCCTTGAAAGCCCCTTTCTCTATTTGAGCAGAACCCATTCCCACTAGAGAATCAGAAAGTACCAGATCTTGCTTTTCCAGCTCCTTGAGCACAACTGAAGGCACATGACAGTCAGGGACATCTTCCCTAACCTTGATTGATAAGAAATCAGGGGTTTGGAAGAAGCAGGTGTAGTGCAGAGCAGAATACGGCAGTGACTATAGCCGCATTGTTCGTCATGCGTTGTCAGTGGTGGAACCTGTGGGGTCCAGCACCCATAGCAACGGAAGTGTTTCTAAATCCTTCTCGTGGGCAATTGTTCCTGGCTGCAGAGCCTCAGTGCCTGGCTCTGGGTGTCTCAGGTTCTCTGCAAGCCATCCAATATCCTTTTGATAAATTCCTTTGCTCCTTAAGTCCAGCAGTGTTGATTCTGTTCCTTTCACCTAAAAACTGAGTGATAAATGAAATAAAAGCCTTTTGAGGAGTGAGGAACTGTGGAGATAACAAGAGGAGTGAGATGGGAGAACAGAGCGGACAGAAAAGTGCCGGGAGAGCAGGTGGTATACAGTAAATCAGGGGAGGATAGGGGCCTTCTTACAGGACGCCCCTGTACCATTCTTCACTCACAGAGCCACTTGGGGAGGTTGCAGCCACTTTTGATTCATAAGGACCGGTTTCCATGCTGATTGTATGGTGCTTGTACTTTACGGGATTTTAAGTATTTCGAATGACTCCTGGGTGCACACATTTCATCTTGGAGAGTCTCTGAGAGTTAGTTGTCTAAAGCCTCCCTTGATACCAGTATGTTACAGATAAAATCTAGAGTTTAGCTGAGGAGTTTGACATGGTGGAGGAGAGGTAGTTCTGTGCAGTGAACAGCACTCAAGCCAGGGTTGAATGGGAAACACAGACAGACTTCACTGTGATAGGGGGCCCGTTAGGGTTCATAGTCCAGGCAACACCCCTGGGCTGGGTCAAGCTAAGTTAGACTAGGATAGCCATGGACTTTCAGCCTCAAATGCCAGCACGGCCAGCATTACCCTGGAGGAAAGAGATGCTGCCTATGTTCTTGAAGTCCCCAACTCTTTTTGGCCATCATGAAGTTATAAAAACCATAATCTTCCATGATCCCTTAGGGAGAGAAGCAGAGGGCAAGGTGGGCATAAGACACATACATGGACGTAGGTGACCTACATGGATGGCCAAATTATTGTATTAGATATTTAGTCACTTCTGTGGCCCATGCCTGTAATCTCAATACTTTGGGAGGGTGAAGTGGGAGGATCTCTTGAGGATAGGAGTTCAAGACCAGCCTGGGTCACATAATGAGACCTCTGTCTCTACAAAAAATTCAAAACTAATTAGCTGGGTGTGGTGGCACATGCCTGTGGTGCAGCTGTTTGGGACGCTGAAGTGGGAGGATTCATTAAGCCCAGCAGTTTAAGGCTGCAGTGAGCTATGATCAAAACACTGCACTCCAGCCCAGGTGACAGAGCAAGACCCTGTCTCAAAAAAAGAAAAGAAAAAAAAAAAGTTTTTTTTCTGCACACCTGAATAATGACATGTATTAACCTTGGTAACCCTGCTTTCTCCGCTTGCGAACCCATATCTTTTGCCCTAATTCTCCATAATTCTCCAGACCCTGCATGCGTCGCCTGTAGGGCTCACGAAGCCGATGTTCTCATGTGGAATTCAGGGTAGTGGCTCAGCTGCTGCTGCTTGTGACCTGGGAAAATCAATGGTTTCCAAGGTGCCTCAGCATCGGAGCCTATGTCCTCCTTTTCGTTCTGTTGCCTCGCTGTGGAACTCTCTCTTCTACACTTGAAAAAACCCATTAGTCCCTCAAGAGCCAGACCGAATGTCACGACTGAGAAATTTCTTAAGACCTGCGTTCCCTTTCTAGACAGAATTAATTGCAGCCCTCTTTCCCTGCCCTTTGCATTTGAAGGCTGCGTGGCTGTCTGCCTCGCTGGGCCAGGAGCATACGGAGGGCAGAGACTACATGGATTTCGTTGTTCCACCCAGCTTCCGACATTGACCCAGCAAAGAGCTGGTCCCTGACAAATGTCAGCTGAGCTAATTGAATGAGTACTCTCCTTTGTCTTCT
>NW_012101443.1:1623924-1626795 GCF_000951045.1 Mandrillus leucophaeus
ACATGGATGGCCAAATTATTGTATTAGATATTTAGTCACTTCTGTGGCCCATGCCTGTAATCTCAATACTTTGGGAGGGTGAAGTGGGAGGATCTCTTGAGGCTAGGAGTTCAAGACCAGCCTGGGTCACATAATGAGACCTCTGTCTCTACAAAAAATTCAAAACTAATTAGCTGGGTGTGGTGGCACATGCCTGTGGTGCAGCTGTTTGGGACGCTGAAGTGGGAGGATTCATTAAGCCCAGCAGTTTAAGGCTGCAGTGAGCTATGATCAAAACACTGCACTCCAGCCCAGGTGACAGAGCAAGACCCTGTCTCAAAAAAAGAAAAGAAAAAAAAAAAGTTTTTTTTCTGCACACCTGAATAATGACATGTATTAACCTTGGTAACCCTGCTTTCTCCGCTTGCGAACCCATATCTTTTGCCCTAATTCTCCATAATTCTCCAGACCCTGCATGCGTCACCTGTAGGGCTCATGAAGCCGATGTTCTCATGTGGAATTCAGGGTAGTGGCTCAGCTGCTGCTGCTTGTGACCTGGGAAAATCAATGGTTTCCAAGGTGCCTCAGCATCGGAGCCTATGTCCTCCTTTTCGTTCTGTTGCCTCGCTGTGGAACTCTCTCTTCTACACTTGAAAAAACCCATTAGTCCCTCAAGAGCCAGACCGAATGTCACGACTGAGAAATTTCTTAAGACCTGCGTTCCCTTTCTAGACAGAATTAATTGCAGCCCTCTTTCCCTGCCCTTTGCATTTGAAGGCTGCGTGGCTGTCTGCCTCGCTGGGCCAGGAGCATACGGAGGGCAGAGACTACATGGATTTCGTTGTTCCACCCAGCTTCCGACATTGACCCAGCAAAGAGCTGGTCCCTGACAAATGTCAGCTGAGCTAATTGAATGAGTACTCTCCTTTGTCTTCTGCTATTTACCTACACAGTCTCATATTGAAATGGCCTTTAATTGTATTTGTCTTTGATCTAAATATTGGTAAGTGTTCGTTCCTATCCATTTATTACAGCATTTAGCGCAATAGCTTGTGCGTCATAAGTGTGCACATGGTGGTTGATTTAATTGGATGTCTTGGTTTAATGCCTTCATTCACAGGATGTGACTTTGAAGAGACCTTAGAAGTCATCTAGTACTAGCCGGGCACTGTGGCTCATGCCTATAATCCCAGCACTTTGGGAGGCCGAGGTGGGTGGTTCACCTGAGGTCAGGAGTTCAAGACCAGCCTGGTCCCCATGTGAAACCCCATCTCTCCTAAAAATACAAAAATCACCTGGGCATGGTGGTATGCACCTGTAATCCCAGCCACTCCGGAGGCTGTACCAATGAGTGTACATCACACACGTGGGGATACTATCTCTACTAACTTGGTCTAAGTTACGACATGGTCAGGTCTCTGTTCAGTTACACAGGCATTTGGTGTGTGCTTTCTGATGTTGATGGTGGTGATGATGATGGAAGGTGTTAGCTGCCAAGGCAGTTTCATTCTTGTCTCCTTGATAACAATATTAATATATAATATTTATTAAACGTCTACTGTTGTCAAGAAATTTTGTGGGGTACTGACGGGACAAAAAATACAAGGACAACAAATAAGTAGTACTTGTCCTTGAAGAACTAGTAAGTCTAAGAAGGAAAATAGATGAGTCCGACAATTATAGTACAAGCAGAGAATTGTTGGGTGAGAGTTTGTAAAAGGCACAAGGAAAGCCAGGCCTGTGAGGGAACGGGCGGTGGCAAAGAGGAAGTAGAGAATACGGGGGAGGAGTCTGCTGGATGAACACCCTAGGGAAATAGTTCCGGAGAGAAGGAATGGATGTGCCAAGTGGGGAGGTGTGAGAGACATGCTTGCAGCCATTCCATCTGGCCCAGTACTGTAGCCACAGTGCTAGAAAGGCAGGGGTTAGGGAGGTGGCCAGACAACTGGTGAGGCTGGAGAGAGAGGTGGGAGTCAGGTCATATGCAAAGGAATTGGTTTTCATTATATTGGCATTGGGGATCTCTGGCAATTTTGTGGAATGGGTTGAGATGTACATTAGAAAGACCTCACTGGTATCCTTATGGTTGAGGCTTAAGGAGAAGGGAGACTGGTAAGGAGGTGATTTTAATATTTTAGGAGAGAAAGGATGACTAAGGCAGTGGTGGAGGGGTCAGGACAAGGAACAGAAAGCTACACATAAGGGGTCATGGAGATGCCTGTCAGAGGGATGAAGGGCTGGAGAATGACTTCAGGTATTGTGACTTGGGCTTCTGGGTGGATGCAGTGTTGAGCTGAGAATGGGAAGCTCACAGATCATCCAGCTGAGATAGTCAATTGCCATTTTTATCTATTGATGTGAATTTGGAATGGAGGTTTAGCTGAAGGTACAGACGTGATACAGACAGTGCCCAGAGAGCGGAAGAGCAGGTAAGGGTCCAGAAGATTACCCCAAGGTAATGATATGCTATGAGGGAAGAGCTAGTAAAGGAGACAGAGAAGGAAAATCCAGAGTGGAAGCACAGAAGAAGGTCAGGCCAAGGGAGGTGAAAGTTGTAAAGGGGAGAAAGTGATTAATAGAGTTAAATGCTACAGAAAGGAGTGGGACTGAGACTTTTAAAAAGCCGATTATTTTAGCAACTTTGGGGGCCACCGGGAGAGCAACTGCAGTAAAGTGAGGAAGCCAGACCTCAGAGGGTGCAGCACCCATGGGAGATGAATGGGTGGAGACAAGCATAGACAACTTGAGCCAGGAGCTTGGCTGGGGAGAGGAGAGAGGATAACAAGTAGCGAGATTCAAGTGGTGTTGAAAAAAGTAAGGTAGGGGCTGGGCGTGGTGGCTCACACCTGTAATCCCAGAACTTTGGGAGGCCGAGGTGGGCAGATCACTTGA
>NW_012101443.1:1627315-1630140 GCF_000951045.1 Mandrillus leucophaeus
AGTTCATTCATACCCATTGGACTCTTTATTCACAGTGAACATTATCACTGGAGAAAGCCTGACTATTGAACGGTGGCTGAAAGGGCAGACTTTGGAGGCGTTACTAGGGTTTAAATTCTTTTTCTGCCATTCTGTAGCTTATGACCTTGGGAAATTTCCCTAAACACCATGTGCCTCAGCTTTCTCATCTGTAAAATGGAGATGACAATAATCCTCAATGGACTGTGGTAAGAATTAAGTGAGTTAAAATATGTGAAGTGCTTAGAACAGTGTCTAGTATAAAATAGGCCTCATATAACAACTGTGGTTGTCATCATTGTCTCCATCATTTTCTGCTGAGACAGATGGTTGTTTGTTTTGTTGTCTTTTTGAGATAGGGTCTTGCTCTGTCGCCCAGGCTGGAGTGCAGAGGTGCAATCTTGGCTCACTGCAACCTCCACCTCCCAAGCTCAAGTGCTCCTCCCACCTCAGCCTCCTGAGTAGCTGGCATTACAGGCACACTCAGCTAATTTTAAAATTTGTTTTGTAGAGATGGGTTCTCAGTAGGTCTCACCCAGGCCATTCTCAAATTCCTAGGCTTGAGTGATCCTCCCACCTTGGCCGCCCAAAGTGCTGGGATTACACCCATGAGCCGCCATGCTCGGCTGGTTTTGAATGCATTGTTGGAAGCTGTACACATTTAGACCACCTGTTGAGTAAGCTAGGAGAAAGGGCTAAGAACATGAAAGACTGCTGAGTGATATTGGGAAGCAAAGATAAAACCAGAAGATAAAACTCTGTAGCAGTCTAAAGTTTCACAGTTGTGTGAAGTTGTCACTGAATAACCTAAAGAGATTGGTTTTATTTCCCCTTTACAGATGAGGAAACTTGAGGCTTAGGAAGGTTTAATAGCTTGTTTGGGGTAACACACGGGTAAGTGGCAGGCACAGGTGATTTGACACTGCACTCTACCTTTTCACCACACTGGTCTTCAAAACACAAAACAAAGCAGTTCCCCCGACAAACTGTCATCAAGGCCTTTGAACCTGTGGTTGCTGGAGGAGTGATGGAGTTGTAATGCACACAGGGAAAGAAGAAAATAAGTGGGACAGAGAGAATGGTCTGACTTTGTGAAGGACTTCTGTGACATTGGAATAACGAACATTTCCTTCAGAATGAAAGAAGTCTAGTTCTCATCTCACTTACTGAAACCACAAATCCAAATTCTGACAGATTCTGGTAAAGAAGACTTGTGATAAACGGACCCTTTTATTCAGGATTTGCCTGGGCATTAAAGCTGCTAGGACAGACGATGTATATGAACTGGGCTATATACAGATAATGTATATATCTGTATACACCATATTATATAATGTATGTGATAGGATCCAGTAGTGCCCAGCACACCAAGGTGATTACAAGGTAATTAGCATGTGTCTGCTGAATGAGTGACTGATTAAGTCATGACTCTGGAGGTGTGGTAAGAGGGTTGGGGAGAAAGATGTGGAGGATCCTTCAGAAATTAGTCTGACATAAGAAGCCCTATGAAAAGGCTTTCTCTCGAACATTTTAAAGCATTGGCAGTACCCAGAAATTACTTAAATGTCTGTAAAACACTCACCTAAACAATTGACATCACTTGACCATATTAACTAGGGCTAACAGTCTTTCTAATTGCCACAGCCCCACCAGCTTCTAGATGGTAATGGCCCAGCCGGTTTCAATGGGTCTCCATGGTTACACTCATGCTCTGGTTTCCATGGTTACATTTCCCGGTCTCTCATAGGAGTTAGATATGTGTTTGAAATTTAAAAGGATTATTTTTTTCTTTCTTGTCAGCCTACACAGAAATCTAGGGTTCAGAGGTCCAGGATGAAAGTTTCAGTGACCTCTTGGGAGGTTACCAAGGAGGAAATGGTAATAATATTTGTGACAGCTGTGATCTATCACGGAATGAGCACTCAATTGGGAAATACTGTGGAGCTAGAATGATAACCCAGTACTTTATGAGCCTTAGTGTTTAGCTTAATTAGAGGAGGCGGAAAAACTGGGCTGAGAAAACAATATCCTATTGTTTGAATGGGTGGCTCCCAGCTCTAAGAGTAGGATGTTGTGCAGAGGTGGGGCTGGGGGGCTCTCTATTGAAGTCCCTTTAAAATGATCATTTCTTTACCATAACAGTGTTGTGGCCTCCCTGCATTCATTCCTCCCTCCGTCCTCATTTCAAATCATCTTTCTTGGCTTACTCGGCTAAAGCAGGCATCTGTTAAAAGGTATCAGCCGAAGCAAGACTTAGTTGGCTCCGGCTGTTCTTGGCGGAGGGAGACAGGTGGAACTCTAGTGCCTCCTTGTGGAATCTCTAACATTTCCAGGTCTACCTCACCTAGAAAAGAACTCAAGCTTGTACTCCTAAGATTTTAAGAAGTCTTTCTCCATTTCTTTTAATGTATCCATCCCTCTCTCCCTCCTACAAACTTCACTGAGTATCAATTATATTTCAGCTAGGCCCTAGAAATAATACTAATAAAAAAGATAGAATATTGCCTTCACACAGTTCGTAATCCGTTGCAAAACAAGTAAACAGCTACTAGCAGTCCCAAGAGCTAATGGAAGAACGACAGTGGGGTGACCTCCTGGCTGGGAAAGCTGTGTAAGCTATCGAGCTAGAGGACTTTTTTTTTTTTTTTCCCTGAGACGGAGTCTCGCTCTGTCGCCCAGGCTGGAGTGCAGTGGCGCCATCTCGGCTCACTGCAAGCTCCGCCTCCCGGGTTCACGTCATTCTCCTGCCTCAGCCTCCCGAGTAGCCGGGACTACAGGTGCCCGCCACCACGCCCAGCTAATTTTTT
>NW_012101443.1:1631619-1633896 GCF_000951045.1 Mandrillus leucophaeus
GGAAAAAAGGTTTAATCTATCTGGAGCTTATTTTGATTTACAGAGATCTAATGTATTTTCCCCCCACATGTCTACCTAGTAGTCTCAACACCATTTATTTGAAACGCTGTCTTTATATGTGTGTCTGTTTCAGAGTTTTTTTATGGCAGATGAGCTTTATTTTTTGGACGAAGTTTTGCTCTTGTTGCCCAGACTGGAGTGCAATGGCGTGATCGCAGCTCACTGCAACCTCCACCTCCTGGATTCAAGTAATTCTCGTGTCTCAGCCTCCTGAATAGCTGGGATACAGGCGCCCGCCACCACGCCCAGCTAATTTTATATTTTTAGTAGAGATGGGGTTTCACCATGTTGGTCAGGCTGGTCTTGAACTCCTGACCTTAGGTGATCTGCCCGCTTCTGCCTCCCAAAGTACTGGGATTACAGGCGTGAGCTACTGCGCCTGACCAGCAGATGAGCTTTAATTCCGTCTAACCTTGTCCTTGAAGCAAGGTTCATTGTTTCTGTTGTTTTGTTTTTGATGTGGGAAAGCCTTGAGCATGTTTGTATGTGGAGGGAGAAAAGCAGGTGGTCGGGGAGAGGTGCAGAGGAGATTCGGATGCGACCATGAAGGGAAGATGGGTTATGACAATTAGTGACACATCCAAAGAGCTGACGGGTGTGCCCACCTCAGCAAGGGAGGAAGTGCTCTGCATTTTTCCAGGAGTTTTTGGTATCGTGTGAGGTAGCACCCCCTCCAGCTAACAAAGCCCTCTCTCCTAGTTTGTCAGTCCCCTCCTGGGCTCTCTTCTTCCCTACCTGCTCTGGAATTCATGTTCATCACTTCAATCTTTCCTAATGGGCCTTCTGCTCTCTTAAGTTCCTAGCCTGGATCAATGCTGCCATTCGCCTTGGCACAGTTGTGCTGACAGACATGTCCCACCACTGTTTCTAACCCAGGCCAGGAACTTTAGCTCTGCCGTCCGCTCCTCTTTGTTTTGGTCCCTCTCACTTGGGCTGCAGTGTTTATTCCAAACCTTTAAGCACCCTCTGTCCCCCCAGTTCCTTACTCTCAGCAAATGACCTGTCTTACCTGGGTAGAATGCAGCCTCTCCGCCTGGTGTCTGTGGCTGGGATTCAGCAGGTTGAGAAACTAAAATTATATGTTAAAATTTGGGTAATGTGCCTTTATTTTTTTGAGATGGGATCTTGCTCTGTTGTCCAGGCTGGAGTACAGTAGCATGATCTTGGCTCACTGCAGCCTCTGCTTCTAGGTCTCAAGTGATCCTTTCACCTCAGCTTCCCAAGTACCTGGAACCACAGGCATGTGCCACTACTCTCAGCTAGTTTTATTTTATTTTATTTTATTTTTTTGTACAGATGAGGTCTCACTATATTGCCCAGGCTGGTCTTGAACTCCCAGGCTCAAGCACTCCTCCTGTCTTGGCCTCCCAAAGTGCTGGGATTATAGGCGTGAGCCATGGCTCCCAGCCTAATGTGCCTTTTTGAGAGAAAAACATGTGTAGTTTTCATCAGATTCTCAACATCTGGAAAGGCTAAAAATCTCTACTCCAACAAATTGAATATGCCAGGTCTGATCTCCCTTAACTTACTGGCCCTCTACCTCCAAGCTTATCACTACCCATAACCATCTTTATCTGCTCTTCTCTGGGTTTGGAGGAGGTTGGGCCCCTCTCCCTGTTTATTCTGGGCCCACCCGTTATACATCATCCCGTAACTCTAGCCTTCCTGCTGGATCTGTTTTCTCTCTTAGTTACTCCAGCTCTCGCCTTCCATTGCTTCTTCTTTTCAAACTGGCTTCTCTCACTCCTAAATGTACACGTAACAATAGCAGAAACAACACCCACAGGTCCCTTTGTATTCCTCTCTCGTTCCGTCTGTTGTCAGCTCATCCCTAGCCATGCCTGGTGCCTCCCCTCTGTGACCTCAATCAGTGTCCTGTGCATATTTCTGTTCTCTGCTCACCACATTGCATAATTAGAGCTATTTCTGTGTCTCTGTCTCTCCCATTAGACTGTGAAGCTGAAGACCATGTTTTTTTTATCTTCAGACCAGTCTCACACATTGTGGAAGCTCGATAAATATTTGTAGACAAGAACTACTCGTCAATTTAGTCGTTCTTCTCTAGATCTTCTTTTCTTACCATGTTTTTTCTTGAGCTATCAAAACTAGAATAAGAAACAGGTTTTTGTTTTTGTTTTTTGAGATGGCGTCTCGTTCTGTTGACCAGGCTGGAGTGCAATGATGCGATCTCAGCTCACTGCAACCTCTGCCTCCTGG
>NW_012101443.1:1636431-1637562 GCF_000951045.1 Mandrillus leucophaeus
GTAGAGACGGGATTTCACCGTGTTAGCCGCGATGGTCTCTATCTCCTGACCTCATGATCCGCCCGCCTTGGCCTGCCAAGGTGCTAGGATTACAGGCGTGATCCACCGCACCCAGCGCTAGAGGACATTTTTGAGCTGGGTGTTCAAGGATTCTGTCCCTCAAGGTTGAAAGATGAAATAATGCAATGTTTTATCAGTAGGGGGACTTTGTCATCAAAATAAACCAGAGGATAACATGTAGTAAGTAATTCCTGTCTCTGTTTGGGTTCATATGCTTGCTACCTTCCAAACAGCTCTTCAGGCGGAAGCAGGTGCACAGACAGTGATGGTGGAAAAACCTGAGAAGCAGCTATCAGTATTGGACCGCATACGAAAGCCTCTTCGGGCCGTTTGCTAGCATCCAGAGCAGAGATGGTAGGCACCTCCTTGCAGGAACAGGCTCTTCACTGGGCAGGGGGAGGGAGAGAAGGAGTGTGAGGAGGGGGGCAGAAATCAATGACTTTAAATAGGGGAGTAATGTCATCAAATTTGAATTTTATGGATTTGTTTCTCTGGCATTACATTCATAGCCAAGTTGCAGAATGACTCTCCGGCCCCAGATTGGGCGACTTCATTGTCTGTGCTTCTGATTCATAGAAAGAGGGACTATTAGGGGAAGAGGTTGTAACACGACAGCTACACTTACTGGTTTATTGTGCCTTCTCCCAGAGACATTCTTTGCTTTTATAGGCAGATTTTGATTTAAAGGAAATATTGAATTTTCCTTTGGTCCTGTTGTGTGTGTTTCAAGTGCTCGCGGATCATCCGAGTGGAGAGAGCAGCAGCAAGTAGGCCCTCCTTACCCTTATTTTTGGAAACACATGATTCTACACTTCAGTATTCTTACTATATCTTGGAGATGGATATACAGAACTGACTCATTCTTTTAAATAGCAGTGTAGAATAGAGGTAGAATGGAGGTAACAATGTATTTAACCAGGCCCCTTTTAATGGGCTTTAAAAGGCCACACCGCAGGACGTGGTGGCTCACGCCTGTAATCCCAGCACTTTGGGAGGACAGGCAGATCACGAGGTCAGGAGTTCGAGACCAGCGTGGCCAGTGTGGTGAAACCCCGTGTCTACTAAAAATAC
>NW_012101443.1:1641462-1660244 GCF_000951045.1 Mandrillus leucophaeus
GCTATAATTTGTATTATTAAATGCCTTAAATTAATGTCATTATTGCTCACACTGAAGTTCAACTGCTTACTAGGCAGTATAAACAAAGCTCGTTTAGGAATATTTACCTATGTAAGAAAAAAATACTTCCTTTTTTTTTTTTTTTTCCGAGACAGAGTCTTGTTCTGTCACCCAGGCTGGAGTGCAGTGGCATGATCTTGGCTCACTGCAACCTCCGCCTCCCAGGTTCAAGTGATCCTCCTGCCTCAGTCTCCTGAGTAGCTGCGACTACAGGCACGTGTCACCATGTTTGGTTAATTTTTGTAATTTTGATAGAGATGGGGTTTTGCCATGTTGGCCAGGCTGGTCTTGAACTCCTGACCTCAAGTGATCCTCCCACCTCTGTCTCCCAAAATGCTGGGATTACAGGTGGGAGCCACCACACCTGCCCTTCTATTCTCTTTAGAATAATACATTTACAAGTTATCTAATGGCCATGTATGAGAGGCCAGCAGGATTATAGCATCATATTTGATTGCTAATTATATGATAAACAACCATTTATTAAATACCTACCTCTCTATAATGCTTTAAGAAATCCTTTTCAAACTACTCTATGTCAGGCTTTTTACTGATTGTAGTTTCCTTTTTCTTCTTTATGTTTTGCCCACCCAGAATACGTTATCTTCTTTTGGTAACAATACCTCCAGTTTCCTTTAGGGAAACATTATGGTGCACACAGGGTAGAGAACTGCGGAGCAAGCTGAGGAATCCAGTGGCCTACCAGTGGCCTCAACCAATGATAACGGTTAGCTGGGAGTTGCTAACTCTAGGCCCCTTGGGCTTGAAGTGACGGCGAATCTGGTTTCAACTTTGGCTAACCTCTCTCCAAGCCTCTTGTCATTGGACATCTCATATCCAAGAGACACGATTAATTGGCAGAGTCAGGCAGACTTACTTGCTATTGATTGGGATGGAGCTGGTCATCCTTCATATATTTTTCATTTCCCTGTCTTCTTCTTCTTTTTTTTTTAGATTGAAAAGCTAAATAAATAATTTTGAATTGTACTGTGATTTATAAATTGCAGCAGAATGTGGTGAATAAACTGTGACAGCTCATTTCTCATCTACCTTGTTTGTGCTAAATGTACTTCTTGATGTCAGAGGATGTGATGGAAGCAAATCAGGAGGGAGGAGCAGGCATTTTAGAGACAGTGCCATCTTACTGCGCGGCACCTACCCTGGCTGAGTCATCTCTGAAGCATGTCAATGTGTGCATGGGACCCATCCCCTCTGCACATGAAAATTCTTAACCATGAGCCAGGATTAGCAGATACCGAATGAAAAGGGGGTTCACAATGGCCAGATGCTAACACTGGTAAACCTGAGATGAATGGACAGGTTAGGTGAGTGAGACCCCGATTTGGTAAACACAATGTCGGCATTCTCATTAGAAAACTGGTGGGAATCAAAGGTTGAGATGGAGCCATAGCATCAGATGTTTTTGTCATTATAGTATGTGTAATCTTTGTTTCCAATGATAACATTTCCACTTTCTTTTAGGGAACTACCTTACCAAGTTTTTCTTCTAGGTGGTTTAGATAGAGTTTAACCCAGCCTTTGGCTCAATGGGTGGAGATAGGAACTAGCCTGGGCTACTGGGTGTTTTATCTCCTGTCCATGTGGTTGATTTAGGGTGAACAAGTGACCAAAGGTGAGCCGATCAGCATCAGTTCTTGGATTTGGCAGGAACCACTGGGAAAGAGCAGCTTTCTTTTCACTGGTTGGTTACACTGGCAGAACGTCACTTTAGGCATGCTGCTATCCAGCTTGTCACCGTCTAGGAACCCACCTGAGGATGAAGTCCACACAGAGGAAGGCGGGCCGAGGACGAGAGACAGAATCCTGTGATACATTCTGGGCACCCAGATCCAGTTGTACCTAAAGCCAGGGCTACAGTCTGGACTTTTCATTACATGAGTGAATAAATCTTTATCTTATTTTTTCTTCCTTTTTTTGTTTCTTTTTTTTTTCCTTTTGTTTTTGTTTTTTACTATTTTTATTTTTAAAAAATCTTTTATTTTTAATGAGTTTTTTGAGAAGGGGGGTCTCACTCTGTTGCCCGGGCTGGAGTCCAGTAGCGTGAACATGGCTCATTGCAGCCTCAACCTCCCATCTCAGTCTCCCAAGTAGCTGAGATTACAGGCACACAACACTGTGCCCAGCTAATTTTTGTTTTGTTTTGTTTTGTTTTTGAGACAAGAGTCTTGCTCTGTCACCCAGGCTGGAGTGCAGTGGCACAATCTTGGCTCACTGCAACCTCCACCTCCCAGGTTCAAGTGGTTCTCCTGCCTCAGCTTCCCAAGTAGCTGGGACTACAGGCGCCCGCCACCACACCTGGCTAATTTTTTTGTATTTTTAGTAGAGACGGGGTTTCACCATGTTAGCCAGATAGTCTCGATCTCCTGATCTCGTGATCTGCCCGCCTCTGCCTCCCAAAGTGTTGGGATTACAGGCGTGAGCCACCACACCCGGTGCCCAGCTAATTTAAAAAATTTTTTGTACAGACGTGGTCTCCTATGTTGCTAAGGCTGGTCTTGAACTCCTGGCCTCAAGCAGTCCTCCTGACTTGGCCTCCCAAAGTGCCGGAATTATAGGTCAGTGAGCCACTGTGCCTGGCCACATGAGTGAATAAACTATCTTTTTTTTTGATTAAGCCAATTTGAGTTCAGTTGCTGTGACTCGCTGCCAAGTGTCCCAATACAGGAATCTTCTGAGGTCATAAGAAATAAGTGAGCCTGTTTACCAAAGTTGTCCGAGTGCATCTATTAGCCAGGGGGCTACAATAACAACCACCATCATTTATGCTGGATTTTGTGCTATTTAAATATGTCGTCTCATGTAATCCTGGTAACACCTTGTGAGTTATTGTTGCCCCACTTAAGAGACAAAGAAATTACAGTTGAAATAGGTTAAGAAACTTTGTCAGGTTTACATAGCTAGTGTTTCCATAGGAATTGACTGCAGGCTGCTGTCTCCAAAGTTTATACCATGGTTAACTGGCATGGTATAACCTCAATGTGTTAGTCAGGGCTTAGTTGCAAACAAAGGAGTATACTCTGATTAGTTTAAGCCGCCCCAGAAATTATATAAGCAGGAATGTGTCCACCCACACTGCAGTGCTCCTCTAGAGAAGCCCGTCTCACAGTCACAGCAGTTGACACCACGGATGCTTGGGACTGGGTGCCAGACATGCCACCTCTGTTGCTGTTGAATATCTGTCCATGTCCACTAACATGCCCATCAGAAGATGATTCTGGGAATGCCAGCTTCTTCCCTTTTCTCCCTTGGAATACCAATTGCACGTGGGTGCATCTGATTGGCAGAGGCCAGGCCACAAACTTGTGCTCTAGCAGCAAGGGAGCCTAGGAAAATGAGTTTTACCTTCTATCTTTTGAATCAAGAGGCTCAGTGGCCACAATCTGACAATCATCTAACATCTTTGATTCTAGAAATCTTAACCTCGATTCTATTAATCTTAATGTGAGACTCTAAACTGTGGTTTGACTGCAAACATTTTAAACTTTAGGAACCTCTAGCAATGTCATGTTCAGACCAAAACAAGTTGGATTCTTATACTTCGGGGTACACAGAATCACCTGGGCAGCTTGCCCAAAATAGATGGCCCAACCATCTATTGGGTCCAACCCCAAACCTATAGATGGAATCAAAACTTCTGATTGGCTGGGCACGGTGGCTCACACCTGTAATCCCAGCACTTTGGGAGGCCGAGGTGGGCTGATCACTTAAGACCAGGAGTTTGAGACCAGCCTGGCCAACATGGTGAAACCCCTGTCTTTACTAAAAATACAAATAACAGCCTGGTGTGGTGGTGCATGCATGTAATCCCAGCTACCCACGAGGCTGAGGCATGAGAATCGCTTGAGCCTGGGAGGCAGAGGTTGCAGTGGGCCAAGATGTGCACCACGGCACTCCGGTCTGGGCAACAGAGTGAGACTCTGTCTCCAAAAAAACAAAACAAAACAAAACAACAACAAAAAACAAACAAAAAAACCCTCTGGTAAGGTTAGGGCATCTATGCTTGTAATAAGCTCCCAGGGGATTCTGATGAACATCAAAGTTGGAAAGACATCGGTTTTGCTGACTAAATTGGGCTTCATTTTTGTTCAACTGTCACCTTCCATTTGCCTAAGCCTAGATATTGCTCATTTCTGGTAAACACTCAATAAAGATGCAGCTCCACTGTGTGTTCACATATGCTCGCTGGAAAGACTATAAATGTGATTTTAAAAAGCTCTTTATGATTTGCTGGTAGAAAGAAATACTCTGAAACCATCTTCTCATGTCATTTTCTTAGAGGCAACACAGTAGAATGGATTGATTAACATCTTACAAACTGACAGGTTAAAAGATAGTTTTAAATCTTTATTGATAAACTGTCATTTGACTGCAAACATTTTAAACTTTAAGAACCTCTGTTTTCAAATATGACAATTTTATTAGGCAATATACAAGGCTTTTAGGGGAAAACACTAATTTAAATTCAGTTAAAATGAAGACTAAAGAATAACCATAATTTCTAGATTTATTTGCTGGACAATATTAAATTAATTATATCTGTATCTGTGATAAAAATGAGCAATCTTAGGCTGATGATAAATTGCTTTTGTTAAGTGTGTAGTGTGAATTAGGTATTATAGTATTATTTATCCTTAGGTGAGCAAAATGTGTTGCTTTCAGCCATCACCTAAAAAGACATAAATCATCATGTTATATACGTAAGCAACTTCATTTGTTCTTTTGTACCTAGTGATAAAAAAGGAACAAGTTTATTTTCATCTCAGAGCTCTGATTATATGAAGACAAAACTAGGACTAAATACCTTATCATATAGCCTGTTTGGCCAACATTACCCCATCATAAAGAAAACAAATGGAAGTGCTTTAAAGGGCAGGACAGTGGTAAGTAATCAGAGATATGAAAATGAACTTTGAAATGCTTTTCAATATTCTTGAATAGGTTCTTGAAATTTGTCCAGATCTCAAAACAATGATGCACCCTTATAACTTTTATTATTTGTCTTTCATACCTAGTTCTGCAGAAGTTTGTTGCTTTTTTTTTTTTTCTTTTTTAGAGACGGGGTCTCTGTCTCCCTGACTGGGGTGCAGTGGCACATTCATAGCTCACTGCAGCCTTCAACTCTTGGACTCAAGTGATCCTCCTGCCTCAGTTTCCTGAGTAGCTGGGACTACAGATGTATGCCATGCCACCATGCCCAGATAATTTTTAATTTTTTTTTTTTTTTTAGAGACAAGGTCATGCCATGTTGCCCAGTTTGGTCTTGAACTTCTGGCCCTCAAGTGATCCTCCTGCCTTGGCCTCTTGAAGTGCTGGGATTACAAATGTGAGCCTCTGTGCCTAGCCTTTTGTTTCTTTTTAACATTCTTTCACCTACTGTTGTCTCTTCTTTGTCAGCAAGTATAGAAACTGGTATCTAAAAGTAAACTCAGTTGCTTCTGAAGTTAATACCTTAGCTGCCAAAGCACAGTTATCTAAGACCTCAAAGTAACATTAACTGGTTAATTCCCCCAAGGAAAATAGTCATAAGGTAGAGACCACTCTTTGCAGATTATCTATAGCCTACCAGTGCTCCCTTTTTGTGCTCCCTGCCTTTTCAATGTTCTGCATTTCTGAGGCATTCAGTCATCAGGCATCCCTGGCCTCAAGTCAGCCAGGGACAAGGACCTTATAATCTGACTATTCCTCTTAGGGACTTATCTATTTTAAAAGGTGCTGAAGAGACGGTAAAGTACAATGAAACTGAATTATCATTGGCAATAGAATCTTGAGCACTGTAGCGGCTGGTTGGTAGATGTTTGAAGGGTGAATGCTTTTAGGCATTCACTCAACAGAAGTGACAATCCATTCTTCAAGAGGCAAGTATTGCTGGTACTGGTGTTTGTTGCTATGCAACGTAAAGTGATTATGTATTTAGGAATATATAATGGGAAAATAGAACATGTAACAAGGGAGAGGGGATTGCTTTTAGGAACACATGTAAGTGTAGTGGTTCTTTTTTTTAAATTTAATTTCTTTTTAGAGACAGGGTTTCACCACATTGGCCAGGGTAGCCTTAAACTCCTGGCCTCAAGCAATCCTCCCACCTTGGCTTTCCAAAGTGCTGAGATTACAGGCATGAGCTACCTTGTCTGCGTGTAAGCGCAGTGATTCTTAAACTTGAATTTACAAAGAATGGCCTGGAATAATTGTTAAAAATGAAGATTCTCTGATTCTAACCCCAAAGATTCCTATTCAATAGGTGTGGGCCTGGAGATCTGCATTTAAATGAACTCCTAGGTGATTCTGTTAGAAATAGTTTAAGGATTACAAATTAAGAGACAGACTGACCTACTGTATTTTTCAGTCCCTAAGTAAAAACATCCTGCTATGTCCAGAATTCTAAAGACTTGAGTAATAACTGTTGAATCCATCTGGTGCTATTCAGTTCTTAAAAAGAATATAAATAACCCTCAATAACCAGGCCCAGGAGGAAACAAGTAATTTACAACTTCTGAAAAAAAATCTATTCTTAAATATTTATAGTTTTGATGATAAAGTATAGGTTCACTGTTCAGTTCAATGTATTAATGTTCTGATAACTAATGACAGTTATTAGTGGAGTTACATACAGGGTGTTTGCAGAGCAAGGGCCTAAGAGTGAATTCAGACACATTTGGGGAATTCTGGAAGGCCAGCAAAGTAGACCTTTGGTGTAAGAACCATCTGATCAATTCCAATGTAATGTTTATAACTTGGTTAAGAAGTATTCTCCATTGGAGGCCGGGGCAGTGGCTCACGCCTGTAATCCCAGCACTTTGGGAGGCCGAGGCGGGTGGATCACCTGAGGTCAGAAGCTCAAGACCAGCCTGGCCAACATGGTGAAACCCCGTCTCTACTAAAAATGCAGAAATTAGCCAGGTATGGTGGCGGGCACCTGTAATCCCAGCTATCAGGAGGCTGAGGCAGGAGAATCAATTGAACCTGGAAGGTGGAGGGTGCAGTGAGCTGAGATTGCGCCATTACACTCCAGTCTGGGCGACAGAGTGAGACTCTGTCTCAAAAAAAAAAAAAAGTATTCTCCATTAGGAAGCTTCCTTTCACCTCCCAGGACTGGGTTAGATGCTCCTATATAGGCTTCATAGTATCACTAGATACTATGAGGACCCAACCCTGAGCCATCATATTTCTCACAATATACCCACCACACTGGTGCAGTTCTTCAAACACCGAAGAACTAAAGCTTCAGGGCATTTGCATATGTGATCAGTCACTTTTCACACTGCTAGCTTTTCATTTTTTTAGGTTTCAGCTTAAATGACACACCTTCAGAGACTTCTTCTCACCCTGATTCGATAGAATGCCCATCCTCAACTACTTGTTCTAGTCTCTCACTACCCTGTTTTCTAACAGCTATCAACAATGTGCAATTACTTGATCTTTTTTACTCAGATCTTTTTCTGCTCTCCCACTAGAATATAAAATCACAAATCAACGAATCTGCTTTACTTATCTGTGAATACCCTGTAAGTGACCAGCACAGAATCTTCTCCCAGGCAGGAAGATTATGCCTGCCTGGTTCACCATCGTGTCCTTAGCACCTAGCATGCACTGAGGCATTTAATAAATGTTTATTGAATAAATGAACAAACATATAAGCTCCTCAAGAAATACTTATTATCGGGAAATGATCTGAGAAAGCAAAGGTTCTCTTTTTGACCCTACATGTTCAGATTCCTATCATTCAATGCTTAGTTTTTATGTTGCAAAGCATCTCTTTTGGTCACTTTCAATTTGGGAGGTAGAGAGACCAAACCAAACCAAAGAAACTCATACTCAAACAATCCAGAAAAACCTACTCACTGTTACAGGTCCTGTGATAGGAAGAACAACGGAATCTTGGTTATAACCCAGTGCCACAGTGCTCTCAAGAGCATTTCCAGTTTGTCTGTCTCGTGTTTCTAAATAAACAGACAATATCTGTATAGTTACCTTAGGATAATGAAAACCTGGCAAACGAGTTGTCTAGAGTTAAAGTTGTTGTTGTTGTTGTTTACAATAGCTTACAATGATCTGGATGGCCGGAATAAACCTTTGCAGAATATTATCTTTACCAATACTGCCTGCTTCAGAAAAGCTAATAATGTTAAAACAAAACAAAAATAAAAACTACAACTTCTCAGATATAGATAAAACTTTATTTATACGTAAAAAATTACATTCAGGAATTCTGTTCCTAAAAACATTCTCTTAGTAAAGCTCAAAATGAAAAGGTTGAAAGGGGCAGTGAACAGCTTTTTAACTGTGTACATACTGCAGTCACAAGCAATTTTTTAAGCTGCAAAAATCACCTCTCCTAAGTAGCATGAGCTTTTGAAACTGAAGACTTAAATCTCACGATGGCATCAAAAACTAAAGCAAAATAAATCAATATTCTGAAACAGAAGACTTGGCTGTCGATGTTAATTGGGTGCTATCTCCAACCACTTTCCATCATGTTACTTCTTCCTCTTAGTTGTAACTCAACAAATAACTTTTTCTAATAATACCTATCACTGCATGGAAAAAATGAAAAGAGAAGTGATAAGGGCCTCCTATTAGTAGTTTAATATTAACATTATCTACCCTCAATAAGAAACAAAAAGTGCCATAATGTTTTAAGATAAAATTATTTATATAATAACCATTGATCTATTCTAAAGCATGTAAGCCTTGGTACCATGCAAATCACTTCTTTTTTTTTTTGGAGATGGAGTCTCGCTCTGTTGCCCAGGTTGGAGTGCAGTGGCACGATCTCGGCTCACTGCAACCTCTGCCTCCTGGGTTCAAGCAATTCCACTGCCTCAGCCTCCCGAGTAGCTGGGACTACAGGCGCACGCCGCCACCACGCCCGGCTAATTTTTTATATTTTAGTAGAGACAGGGTTTCACCGTGTTGCCCAGGCTGGTCTCGAACTCCTGAGCTCAGGCAATCCGCCTGCCTTGGCCTCCCAAAGTGCTAGAATTACAGGCGTGAGCCACGGCACCTGGCCAACCTCAACTTCACTTCTAAATAAATTGTTAATTCAAATAATCATTCAGGCCAGGCGTGGTGGCTCACACCTGTAATCCCAGCACTTTGGGAGGCCAAGGTGGGCAGATCACCTGAGGTCAGGAGTTTGAGACCAGTCTGACTAACATGGTGAAACCCCGTCTCTACTAAAAATACAAAAATTAGCCAGGCGCGGTGGTGGGCGCCTCTAGTCCCAGCTACTCGGGAGGCTGAGGCAGAAGAATCGCTTGAACCTGGGAGGTGGAGGTTGCAGTGAGCCGAGATCACGCCATTGCACTGCAGCCTAGGCAACAAGAGTGAGACTCCATCGCAAAAACAAAAAACAAAACAAAGAATCATTCGATGTTAAAATGATAAATTAAATGTCAAGTGGTTGCTACATCTAAACAAGATTAAAAACTCTTAGATCAGGGCTTTTTTTTTTTTTTTTTTTTTTTTTTTTTTTTTTTAGAGCAAGACTTAATTTACTATGTTGTGCCCAATACAAAAAGGATTTCATTTATCTGGTAAGGCGGTCTTACTAGGGGTGTACCCACCATCTGTCGTGTTTTGTTATATCCCTCCTTACTTCCCCACCTGCTAAACCAATTAACCCCACTATTTACTTACCAGTAATGTGGTTACTATTTGAAGCATCTAAACCTATTGGAGATGACAATTTAGAGAGCTGGACAAAATCATATAATTTCAAGTATAATAAACTTAAATGGCACCTTCGATGGTACGAACATTAAAAGTATCTGCTCCATTATATGAACTTAGTGTTGCTCTTTTTTCTTCTTCATTTTTAAATTTCAAAAGAGGTCACATTCCTATGATACTTGGCCAAAAAATGTAGGAAATTAAAAAGTCCTTATTAAAATGTCTTCTGCCAGATGGAAAGGAGACTTGATTCAATTAGGTCTTCTGCAGCTTCGGAAGTGGGGAGGGGATGAAATAAAGAACACCTTTCCATCCTGTGCAATAACTACTTTGTCCTTCAATATTCTTGTATTGGGGTTAGTCTCTCTGTGGGGCAAAACAACCTCTGAAACTGGCCTTACATTTTGTCAAAATTATCCTCAGGTTGGCACAAAAGAGCATTAGCTCCAAAGCCAGTAAGGTAGTAACTTCTGGAAGCATTAGGCGGAAAGCAGAGGTTTCTCTCCTTTATGCCAAGGTCATGGTCACTCCAAAGTTGAGGGATGAAACAGTAAATATATAATACAGAAATATCCCTATTCTCTTTAAATGAGAAAAACAAAGAAAAGTAAGTATCCAAAGATAACAGTTTTACTTTAAAAAATACAAATTTCTCAAAAATATGTTAAGAATTTACATAACGAAGAGGAGCTAGAAAATAGTTTTTCCTTTCATTGGGAAAAAATTATAACAAATAATATTAATGCAATGGAGATACTCTTGTACAAAATTTTGTGTTCAGAAAATACTGCTCATTAAAAATGACATTTTTAGTCAAAAGGTAGCTCTGTTCAATTTTGAGTACGTAAGAAAGTTTTTCAATTTGCTTAGGAGAATAATTCATCTATTTATTTATTTATTTATTTATTTATTTATTTATTTATTTAGAGATGGAGCTTCACTCTTGTTGCCCAGGCTGGAGTGCAGTGGTGCGATCTTGGCTCACTACAACCTCTGCCTCCCAGGTTCAAGTGATTCTCCTGCTTTAGCCTCCCGAGTAGCTGGGATTACAGGCGACTGCCACCACACCCGACTAATTTTTATATTTTTAGTAGAGATGGGATTTCACCATGTTGGTCAGGCTGGTCTCGAACTCCTGACCTCAGGTGATCCACCCACCTCGGCCTCCCAAAGTGCTGAGATTATAGGTGTGAGCCACCGCGCCCAGCTAATTCATCTTTTTAATAGCAACGCTCCTTTAGTTTGCTATGGTTTACACTGATGCCATGGAAAAACTATATTGTACTGTTATTATTAGAGGAAGAATAATTTGTACCATCACATAAATAATTTACTCAGTTTTCATAAAGCTTACAGGAACTAGGAATCAGAATCTTTTTCCATTAAAAATTTGTGTCTCGGCCGGGCGTAGTGGCTCATGCCTGTAATCCCAGCACTTTGGGAGGCCGAGGCAGGTGGATCACCTGAGGTCTGGAGTTCGAGACCAGCCTGGAACAATATACAGTGAAACTCCATCTCTACTAAAAAATACAAAAATTAGCTGAGTGTGGTGGCGCATGCCTGTAGTCCCAGCTACTTGGGACACTGAGGCAGGAGAATTGCTTGAACCCAGGAGGTGGAGGTTGTAGTGAGCCGAGATCACAGCACTCTACTCCAGCCTGGGTGACAGAGCAAGATTCTGTCTCTCAAAAAAACAAAAATAAACAACAATAAAAATTTGTGTCTCATCAAAACTAGAATACTAGTGGAACAATTGGGATTATTCTGCAAGAAAATATAACTTATAGAATTGCCATTTATTTAACAATAGTTTAATAGTTTAAATAAAATTTATCATCTTATAAATTTACCGTCGTAAGAGGCAGTGCTTAAAGCATTACTTATAATACTCCCAATTAGGAGGGTTATGATTATAAATTTTCCATTTCCATTTTTGTATTTAGGAATTATTAATTTTTTTTAAAGGCTATTCACGATTGATATGACCCCCGTAAATTAGCTAAAAAAAAGGTTATGACCCCATATATTAGCTACAAACTGTTAAGTACAGTATATAAATTAGTAAAGTCAGATTGTCCCAAAGCAAAGTTCCAGGACTCAGAAAGCTTTGGTTGAGATCATAGAGATTGAGTCTTACAGATTTCACACTGCCAACAGTTAATGGCATATCTTGTCCTGATTGCCTCCCCTAGTAATACTAACTATTAAAGTTGGAAAAACCAAAATAGTTTTCCCTTAGCACATGAGATAACCCAGAGATCTTTCTGACTTAAAAACAATTAAAAAAATTAAACAATTAAAAAAATTAAACAACAAATAAAAAGCCCTGAGTACTAAAACAAGAAAACTGATTACAAAACAGGCAAAACCCATACCCTCTATTTTCAAGTAAATTTGTATTCACTGGCTGCAGTTTAAAGGGAAATAACAACACATTTCAAAGTCACGGATTTACAGGAAGGACTTGACACACTGACTCCAGGGCAGGTTAGGTATATTTCACGAGGAGGTCCAGGCTGTGGTAGAGATTTGGCAGTCAGTCCTGACCAGACCTTAGAGGGTACTTGTGAGACACCACAAAAATCAGGGGGAATGGAAGCCTCTTAAAATAATTATTTGAAGAAAAGCCCATAATTCCCCATACTTCCACAGAAGCTAAAGGCACATAGAATATCCTGTTCTATATAAGAAACATTCATTTTATGTTTCCACATGACCTTAAAAGGACACAAAGAACAAGGTAAATCTGTATGTTTTTTAAGATTAAAATAATCTCTAATCTTAAGAAGCCAAAAACAAAGAAATAAAGATGGACAAAGAGTATTCTTCAACTTTTCTTCATTGCACAGGGAAATCCCCCTGAGGTAAGAATAAGAAAACTCAGTAAGTTGGAAAATATTTATAAATTTAACTATATTTCCCTCAAAAATCACATTTGAATATTGATATAGGTTTCATACAATTAAAAATCATAAAGATTTAAAAAAGCAACCTCAGCTTTTATGTAATTTCTTTTCTTTTTCTCTTTTTCTTTCATTTTTGAGATGGAGTCTCTTGCTCCTGTCACCCAGGCTAGAGTGCAGTGGCACGATCTCGGCTCACTGTAACCTCCGCCTCCCAGGTTCAAGCAATTCTTCTGCCTCAGACTCCCCAGTAGCTGGGATTGCAGGTGCGTGCCACCACAACTGGGTAATTTTTTTTTTTTAAATATATTTTTATTAGAGATGGGGTTTCACCATGTTGTTCAGGCTGGTCTCGAACTCCCGACCTCAGGTGATCCACCCACCTCAGCCTCCCAAAGTGCTAGGATTACAGGTGTGAGCCACTGGCCTCTTTTTTTTTTCTAAAGAGACGAGGTCTCACTTTGTTGCCCAGGCTGGAGTGCAATGGCACAATCACAACTCACTGCTGCCTCGAATTCCTGAGCTCAAGGGATCCTCCTGCCTTAGGCTGCTGAGTAGCTGGGACTGTAGGTGTGCTCCACTGCACCTGGCTAGTTTTTTGTAGATATGGGGTCTCACCATCTTAAGCAGGCTGGTCTCAAACTACTGGCCTCCCAAAGTGTTGGGATTACAGGTGTGAGCCACTGCAGCCAGCTTTATGTAATTTCTTAATCACCATTCTGAACCCTTGTCAGATTGGGCTACGGATGAATATTGGAATAGTTTTGAACCTTAACTTATAGGGGACCTTTCTAAGCAACAAACATTTCCTAGTTGGGATTTTGTTTAACATACAAACTACCAGCAAGCCTTTCTTCATCTTTAATAAAGTGTGCATATTTACTCAAGTATCAGACCACACCTTCTTTTGCTATTTCTCATACGCTGAATTTTTATTTTAACATTTTTAATAGCAATGCCCTATTAGGTTATTATGAAGGAAAGGCTATTTTTTCAGTAAGCCATATTTTTCATCCCACAAGGCTGACTTTTCAAAAATCACTGTTTACTTACAAAAATATATAATTTTTAATCTATTATAAAAGGAAATAGATTTGAGCACAATATTAAAGACAATAGAGTATTTGCAAAAGTTCACATTGATCAGTATTAAAATATACCTCACTGAAATATACTTACTTATAAAAACATATTGCCTTTGCCATGTGAAAATCTGGTGTTTAGTTCTCTAGATTTTTTTATCAGGGCCTTTTTCTGAGCTTCATCAAACCGATTAACCTTGAGATCCTTATCACGGTCAAATGGTATTCTCTCTTGAGGCTTATTTTTGTCTTCAGCCGCCTTACTCTTTAACTTTTTATGATGTATGTCCATAAGAGATTCTGATCTTTTTGATTCCTGGAGAGAGCAGGAGAGCAGAAATAAAAACTATAGTTTGTATAGATTATTGACAGAATATGATCATGAAATGGCATAATTAGATAGTAATGGTGCACATTAAGGAGGGTTATTTACAAACCCCAATAGTTGTTTTTTTTTTTTTCCCCAAATCCAAGACAGCATTTATAAAGAAAATATGCAATGAAAAGCATTATGGTTATTTAAATACTAAACATCAGAGTACAAACCAAGAACAGGGGTGTGAAAGAAAGAGCAATCATATTGTCACTTCATAGATGTGCTGGTCTTTGAAGGCTAAATGGATGAACAGGAAGGGAAGGCACTGTCAGGCTGAAGCAAAAACAAAGGTAAAAGAAAAGTAGTAAGAGCACGGATGTGGCAAAATTCAAGGCCTGTGCAGCATATGTTGGCATGTTCCATAACCTAAGATAATTTTTGTTCCTTTCAGTTTTCTTTCTCTTTTTCCCTTAATTCCCTCATTTTTTTTTTTTTTTCTTCTTAGCTAGGGTAGGTGTTCACATTTTCAGATGTATCTAGTAAGACAAGGTCTCAGCAAAAACAATTGATTTAATAAACTAGGGATTGATTACAGACCTTTGAGTATTGACGAAGGTAATGGACAGAACAGTCCTGGATGGAAGGAGCAGGGAGGGAGATGGAAAAGGAGATGCTGGTAGTACAGACCAGCAACCTTCAAACTGGGGTATACGTATCCCTGGGGGCTACACAGAGTAGAGTCCATGTAGTATGAAGGCTTGGGTAATTTTAAGGTTATTTTTCCATGGTTCTCTACTTCTTCGTATAGTCTTTCTTACAACTGGTTTGGTCTAGACTACCTCTTGTGAAGATGCCATCCCTTTCATTATAGCCCTTTCTCATTTAACAAAGGAGACTATAGAATATTATGTAGGAAAGCAAAAGTCTTCAGGTTATGAGACAAAAATCTAAAATACCAGTATGATTGAAACTTCCTTTAATCAAGAAACTGTAAACACAGGAGGGCTCTGTGTCCTTCTGTGTCTGAAACACATTTCTCCTAAGAGCGTAGGGTCTTTTAGAAATGGGTTTTTTACCTTTTATAGAAATGTTCTGAATTCAGATATATTGAAGAGTGGATAATGGAAGAAAAGACAATTTTTGCTTAACAACCATACCTTTTCCAGGCCCTTCCTACTGCCAAAGAATGTACTCGAGGGGAAAGGAGTGAAGAAAGCTCAGTAAAAGCAAAATAACAAGGCACTAGTAAAAAATGCTGAAAGTGACAGTATCTTATTTTATCCAGAAGGTAAAATGGCACCTAGATCAGAATTCAAAGTATCACATGAATGGTCCTAACACATTTATTTGAATGGAAAAAGTGAACCAGAAAGTCTGGTCTGGCTGATCTGACAACCAGAAATGACTTTGTCAATTAGATTATGTGACAGACATGTTTCGTAAATTAACTGAACTCAATCTGGAGCCATAAGGTTTTAGTAGAATGTACAAAAGATAAATTAGTAAATATGTATTTAAATTGACACCATTTGCATTTTCCCATTTCTGCTCAATATACTGGGTTAAGCAAAGTACTCTTAATTATTTTATAAATATTGATAAAGTCTTTAGAAACAAACTGATTAGCAAATCAAGTGCTTTCCAGTTCTTTATGTTCAACAAAATTGAAGGAGGTTAAAAAAAAAATCATCAAATATTGCTAAGAAAAAATAGGTAACCAAGGTTGGGCGCAGTGGCTCACGCCTGTAATCCCAGCACTTTGGAAGGCCAAGGTGGGTGGATCACCTGAGGTCGGGAGTTCAAGACCAGTCTGACCAACATGGAGAAACCTTGTCTCTACTAAAAATACAAAATTAGCCGGGTATGGTGGTGCATGCCTGTAAACCCAGCTACTCGGAGGCTGAGGCAGGAGAATTGTTTGAACCCGGGAGGTGCAGGTTGTGGTAAGCCAAGAGCATGCCATTGCACTCCAGCCTGGGCAACAAGAGCAAAACTCTGTCTTAAAAAAAAAAAAAAAAAAAAAAGGTAATCAATACATGGAGCATGGAGAAATAAACTTAAGTTCCAAATTCAGAAAAATCTGCATTGTAATGATGGTCCTGCTGCTTTCAACACTGGTAACAATGGGCAAGTAATTTAAGTCTCATTTCCCCAGCTGTAAAATGGTAGTAGTCATAATGATAATTTCTAAATATTTGAAGGAAGAAGGGAGGAATTAAATGATCTAATGAATACAAAGGATTTAGTACAGTGTTGGCTATATAAGAAACAATAAATCAATGCTAAATGTTAGATTTATTGAGCATTTACTATATCCTCACAATGTATTTGTAAATTAAATGTTGTTATTCTCATTATACAGACTTGGAAAGAATGAGAAAACTTATTAATAGGATCAATGTGGAAAAAAAATCAAAGGAGATCCTAATGACTTGACAGTTAAGAGACTATTAATAATAGTTTTTGTAAATAGATCAATATGAGGTTTAAGAGAATAACTCAAATTGTTCAAAGAACTGAATGACATCGCTATAACAAAATAGGTTCATTCTCATTCACTTCTTTATAAAAACCTGGTTTCTTAACTCTTAGAAGTATAAAAAAATACAATTGATGGTAAAATCTGTCTTAATTTTTTTTGTTTCTATTTTTATTTCAATAGCTTTAGGGGTACAAGTGGTTTTTGATTACATGGATGAATTGTACAATGATGAAGTCTGAAGTTTCAGTGTACCAGTCAACCAAGTAGTATACATTGTATGAAACCTGTCTTATTCTGGCAATAAGTAACATTCATCCAAAGACCAGGAACTAACTAGAAAAAAAGTCTTTCATTAAAAGAATAAATTAAATTTACATTTTACTTTTTACAGAGTCTTGCTGTGTCTCCAGGCTGGAGGGCAATGGTGGGATCTCAGCTCACTGCAACCTCTGCCTCCTGAGTTCAAGTGATTCTCCTGCCTTAGCCTCCTGAGTAGCTGGGATTACAGGTGCCCGCCACCATACCCAGCTAATTTTTGTATGTTTAGTAGAGAGGGGGGGTTCCACCATGTTGGTCAGGCTGGTCTTGAACTCCTGAACTCATGATCTGCCTGCCTCGGCCTCCCAAAGTGCTGGGATTACAGGCATAATCCACCATGCCTGGCCCTTATGATGAAAAATGTTAGATGTCAAATTAAAAAATACACAGTTTTAGGGCCAGGTGTGGTGGTTCACACTTGTAATCCCAGCACTTTGGAAGGCCAAGGCAGGCAGATGACCTGAGGTCAGGAGTTCAAGATCAGCCTAGCCAACATAGTGAAACCCTGTCTCTACTAAAAATACAAAAATTAGCCAGTATGGTGGTATGTGCCTGTAGTCCCAACTATTTGGGAGTCTGAGGCAAGAGAATCACTTAAACCCAGGAGGTGGAGATTGCAATAAGCCGAGATCGCGCCACTGCACTCCAGCCAGGGCAATGGAGCAGAGCGAGACTCAGTCTCAAAACACACACACACACACACACACACACACTCTCACAGAGTTTTAGGGGATACCAAGCAAAAACACTTGAAGATTGCTGGTCTCCAGCACTGACGGGTTGAAAAGAAATATAGATTGCCTGTCCTATCATAGATTTAGTGAATCAAAACTGCCAACTGTGGGTCTCAGAAACCTCGCTTTTACTGCCCAAGTTCTGATAGAGGTGATCCATGGGATGTGGAACTCACTTTTGGATCATTCTTTCTAGTAGTTTGGTATTAATAGGAAATAGGATGCCAATACAAAGGAGTGTAGTAAGGTGAATAAAGCTACACTATCAAAACTTGATCTTTCAGCTCCATTTCTCCACATTTCTCCTTCCTTCCTTGCTTTCACATCTTTCCTTGCTAATGAGATAATAATTCCTTAGTGAGGTGGTAATGATGAAGGTTGACAGGCTAACAAGAGTTGGAAGGGGAAAGCCTAAATATATAACAAAGACCTGGAGAAAATTGAGAACAAAGTTTGAGCAGATGTGTGGAGATGTGAGAAAGAATGGAGTTGTAGGGATCTAACTACTTTACCTAAAGCCACTACTGAGGAAAATGATTTATAACAATGAGCAAAATTGTATGTAAGGTAACAAAAAGCAAACAAAAATGGAGAAATAAAGATGTCAGGTTTCAAGGTACTGATTATTCCTTATATTAACAAATGAACCATCAATAGAGACAGAGGAATACATTAAATCACTGGACTATTATTATACAATCAATCCAAACAATTCAAGTGCTCAAACTCATGATGATAAAAGAAATAAACTTTTATATCAGTTGTTTCAGGTGTACTACTGTTGGTCTGATTTGGGATAATTTGCACATTGTGACACACAGGACCAAACTAGAGCCAAAATATAACAAAATAATAAATAACACCTAGAAGCAGTCAATTCACTGAAAATCAAAAGCTGAAAGCCGATTGATGTAAGAGATTAATCTGCTAAATGACTAACTTGCTGACTTACCACATTTAATCATTTAACATAAATGTTTGCATTTTCTAACAATATACAATATTTACAGCATTTTTTATTTATTAAAAAAATTTTTTTTTAGAGACAGGGTCTTGCTCTGTGTAGACCCTTTATACACATCTAGATGTGTATAAGAGACAGGTGTAGACCCTGCAGTGGAGTGCAGTGGTGTGGTCATAGCTCACTGTAACCTCAAACTCCTAGGCTCAAGTGATCCTCCAACTCCAGCCTCCCAA
>NW_012101443.1:1661025-1661707 GCF_000951045.1 Mandrillus leucophaeus
CAGAGGTTACAGTGAGCTGAGATGGTGCCACTGCACTCCAGCCTGGGCAACAGAGTAAGATTCTGTCTCAAAAAAAAAAAAAGAAGAAGAAAAAAATATATATATATATATCAGCAAGAAACAACTAGAATTTGAAACAAAACTATCATTTATATTAGCACGCACACACACATTTATTTTTTCTAAATAAAATGTGTTAGACTAGACTGAAGTGTCTAGTCTAACACATTAGACTGAAGTGTCTAGTCTAACACATTTTATTTAGAAAAAATGTTACAGTAATATTCTAGAGCATATGCTCCCAAGCAGGAATGGGGAAGGCCCATATAAAAACTACTGAAAACCACTCGTCTCTAAGCATATTCTTATTTTTATTTGCCTAGGAGGCCTCATGGACTAAAACAACACTGTATTTAATAAAGTAAGTTAAAAACATATAAATAGTTCATTTCTACATTTTCCCAGAAAATAGATGTTTTACTTATAAAAAAAGAAAAGTGATGTTATGATACAATGGAGATAAAAACCTAACCATTTAATATTAAGAGGTAGTAGATATTGTCAAGACTGGAAAGTGAGGACATAACTGATCTCATTCAATTAATGTATGTAAAACACTTTCAATACTTTCTAAAGAGCAATCTTTTTTTGTTTTTTGTTTTTTGTTTTTGTTTTTGTTTTG
>NW_012101443.1:1662903-1669319 GCF_000951045.1 Mandrillus leucophaeus
GTGTAGACCCTGCAGTGGAGTGCAGTGGTGTGGTCATAGCTCACTGTAACCTCAAACTCCTAGGCTCAAGTGATCCTCCAACTCCAGCCTCCCAAGTAGCTGGGACTTCGAGTGTGTGCCATCACACCTGGCTAATTTTTTACCTTTTTATTTTGGTAGAGATGGGGTCTTGCTATACTGCCCATCTCTTGGCCTCACAAGATCCTCCCGTCTCAGTCTCCCCCAAAGTGCTGGGATTACATGTGTGAGCCACCATGGTTGGCCAACAGCAATTCATTTTTTAATAAGATGAGTTTGTAACGGCTTTTGAAAACTAATGCCAAACTTCTACTTGATTGGTTTTTGTCTTCATTAAAGTATTTTAAAGACTGCTCGATTTATCAAAAGCTACAGTTTCTAGAGTGGCTTAGTCTTAAGACTATATTAATACTTTGAATAGAAAGTATCTGGAATTTCAGCTTTCAGGGTTCAGATTAGAACCCTATTTTTTTGGATGCATTTTAAAGTAAACTGTAAACATCACTACATGTCCCCCTAAATACCTAGGCATGCATTTGAGTTCAATATTTGTTTTTATATATATATATTTTTAAGATGAATATACATATGATAAAATACATAAATATTAAGTGTATATTCAATGGGTTTTATAGCTCAAAATCCAATCAAGATCTGGAACCTTTTTATCACTTCAGGCATACGCTGTTTCCTAGTCAAATTCCATACCCCAATTCCAACTACTAGCATTCTGATTTTTTTCGCACCATAGATGCATTTTGCTTATTGTACAGCTCCATATAAACATAATAAGAAGTATGTACTTGCTTGTGTAAGACTTCTTTCACTCAGTATGACTTTGAGATTCATGCATGTTGTATTTATTTGTAATGTGTTCCTTTTTATTGGTGAGTAGTTTCATTTATACCACAGTTTGGTTTTCTTTCTCTTACTGATCAACATTTGAGCTGCTTACAGTATTTAACTATTATGAACAAAGCGTCTATGAACATTCTTGGATAAATTTTTTTGAGGCTATTAAGAATAACACGTTCAACTCTTTGTGTGGATGTGTTTTCATTTGTCTTAGGTAAATACCCAGGAGGAAAATAGCAGGGTACGTGTCTGTTTAGTTTGATAAGAAATGCCAGTTTGGAAAAAGGCTTAGCTTATTTATCTTCAGTCATTGGTCTTTTCTTACATAACTCATTATGGCTGTAAATTTTCCCTCTAAATACCACTTCATATGGCATCCCACACATTGTGATATGTTGTATTTTTGTCATTCAGGTCTACATTTTTCTAATTTCCATTATCATTTTTTCTTTGATACAAAGTTTAAATGTTGAGTTTTTCTGATTTCCAGTTTTTTTAAAAATTTTTATTTTTTTGAGACAAGGTCTCGCTCTGCCATCCAGATTGGAGTGCAGTGGCACAACCATGGCTTGACTCAACCACTCGGTCTGCCTCAGCATCCCAAAGTGCTGGGATTATAGACATGAGCCACTACAACTGGCCATAGTGGGTTTTTAAGTTATTCTGAATCCAAACTTCAATTCTTTGTGGTCAGATAATTTGGGTTGAATGATAGTAATTCCTTCGATTTTGTTGATACTTGACTTCTGAGCACCTGGTCAGTTTTCATAAATACTTCAAGTGAGCTAAGTTTTTGGTCAATTTCCAAAAATGTTTTAAGCGTGCTTCACTGTGGTACTGGTCAACATATATATAATAAATCAAGCTAACTATATTTTAGAGCTTATGGAATTTTCTTTAATACACTGGGAACAGAAAATAATTTTCCTAAACATCTTTCAGGGACCAATGGGTTCAGTAATTTACATTTATTCTTTGAGCTGGGACATTTATCATTTTCCTTTTCTTTTTGTACAGGCACCATCCAACATTTGTCTTTTTTTTTTTAAGACAGAAGATAACAAAATAATACGCCAAATGAATACTGACTGTTTAGTTTATAAATTTAGATTGAACTACATTCAAAAAACGTTTTTTCTCCCATATTTAAATATTTACATCCAACATTCCAAATCTGTTTATAATGTAAACATTTATAAATGGAAGATCTCCATGAGTGAGCAGGGGTCTTGCTTTCTCTCATCAAGTGCTACTTATCTCTAATAATTAGATTTCTGCTAATTTAATATGTAAAATGTGAATTGGAAATATCTGTGAAAAACACAGAAGAATTTTATAAAAACATATATATATGCAACAGAGTTTATTTCAGGATAGATGTATAAAAAGTACATGGTAAAGAGGTAGACATATAAAAGAAAGAGAAATAAGCAAAAGAGAAAAAAATAAACAGAGAACTAAAAGATGGGGGAAAAGGGCTATATATTTTGTTTCTGTTTTTTTTATTTTGAGGCAGGGAGGCTTTCAAGTGATCCTCGCAACTCAGTTGGCTCATTAAAAAAAAATGTTTTTAGAAACAAGGTCTTGCTATGTTGCCCAAGCTGGTCTTGAACTCTTGGCCTCAAGTGATCCTCCTGCCTCAGCCTCCCAAGTAGCTGGGATTATAGGCAAGAGTCATCACACCTGGCTCTATATATCTTATTTTCTTACTTACATTGTATGAAGATACCTGCTCAGCCAGTCTCTTATCTCTTCCTGATAATATATGTTCTTCATCTTTCTTACCGGATGACTTCCTTGCTTCTTGTGTTTCCTGAGGAATGAACACAGATAACACACTACTGAATCATAAAATTAAGATAAAACAAAAAATAAATATTATTTTTACTTAGATTAAGTAACAAGAGACACAACTAAGCCAGGTTTGTGAAATCCCTTCTGATTAGAAATATTAACATACTTGGCCAGGCGTAGTGACTCACGCCTGTAATCCTAGCACTTTGGGAGGCCGAGGCAGGCGAATCACCTGAGGTGAGGAGTTCGAGACCAGCCTGGGCAACATGGTGAAACCTCATCTCTACTAAAAATATAACAGTTAGCTGGGCGTGGTGGTGGGCACCTGTAATCCCACCTAATCCAGAGGCTGAGGCAGGAGAATCGCTTGAATCTGGGAAGCAGAGGTTACAGTGAGCTGAAATCGTTCCACTGCACTCCAGCCTGGGAGACAGAGTGAGACTCGGTCTCATAAAAAAAAAAAAAAAATCAAAATATTAACATACTTGATAAGGGATCAGTTACTGCTCTAGTCTATGATTTTCTTGAAAGCAAGGAAAAAAAAAGCCACCCCACTCAACCTATTTATTGAACTCAGGATGAGTTTGACTAACAGTGGTGAGAGGTGGAAGTGAAAATAAGGCTTAAAAAGATATCTTACATTACTGTTTTCTAAAATAATAAAATCACCCTGTAGGAAAACAAACAAACAAACAAAAAACAAAGAAAAGGAAATAAAAGGTATACATTTTGGAAAAAAAAAAAAAAAGAAAAATTGTGTTTATTCACAGATCCTAGCACTGTGTAGCAAACTGTGGACTGTGTAGCAAACTCCAAAGAATTTACCAAAAAACTCCTGGAACTACTAAGCAAGTATAGCAAAGTTGCAGGACACAAGATCAATATACAAAATATAGCAGCAAGAGGCTGGGCGTGGTAGCTCACGCCTGCAATCCTAGTACTTTGGGAGGCAGAGGCAGGCAGACTGCCTGAGCTCAGGAGTTCGAGACCACGCTGGGCAACATGGTGAAACCCCTGTCTCTACTAAAATACAAAAAATTAGCTGGGCGTGGTGGCGAGTGTTTGTGGTCTCAGCTATTTGAGAGGCTGAGACACAAGAATTGCTTGAACCTGGAAGGCAGAGGTTACAGTGAGCTGAGATGGTGCCACTGCACTCCAGCCTGGGCAACAGAGTAAGATTCTGTCTCAAAAAAAAAAAAAGAAGAAGAAAAAAATATATATATATATATCAGCAAGAAACAACTAGAATTTGAAACAAAACTATCATTTATATTAGCACGCACACACACATTTATTTTTTCTAAATAAAATGTGTTAGACTAGACTGAAGTGTCTAGTCTAACACATTAGACTGAAGTGTCTAGTCTAACACATTTTATTTAGAAAAAATGTTACAGTAATATTCTAGAGCATATGCTCCCAAGCAGGAATGGGGAAGGCCCATATAAAAACTACTGAAAACCACTCGTCTCTAAGCATATTCTTATTTTTATTTGCCTAGGAGGCCTCATGGACTAAAACAACACTGTATTTAATAAAGTAAGTTAAAAACATATAAATAGTTCATTTCTACATTTTCCCAGAAAATAGATGTTTTACTTATAAAAAAAGAAAAGTGATGTTATGATACAATGGAGATAAAAACCTAACCATTTAATATTAAGAGGTAGTAGATATTGTCAAGACTGGAAAGTGAGGACATAACTGATCTCATTCAATTAATGTATGTAAAACACTTTCAATACTTTCTAAAGAGCAATCTTTTTTTGTTTTTTTTTTAGACGGAGTCTCACTCTGTCGCCCAGGCTGGAGTGCAGTGGCACAATCTTGGCTCACTGCAAGATCTGCCTCCTGGGTTCATGCCATTCTCCTGCCTCAGCCTCCCGAGTAGCTGGGACTACAGGCGCCCGCCACCACGCCTGGTTAATTTTTTGTATTTTTAGTAGAGACAGGGTTTCACCGGGTTAACCGGGATGGTCTTGATCTCCGGACCTTGTGATCCACCCACCTCAGCCTCCCAAAGTGTTGGGATTACAGGTATGAGCCACTGTGCCCAGCCAAGAGCAATCTTCTTTTAGGCCATATTGGCTAAATTAATGTGAGAACAGTAGAGGTATGAGAGGTATGCTAGAAAATCAAACATAAGAAGTAGGATGGAGTGGAGGGAACCTATCAAGAAGGAAATATGGCTAAGATCTGTTATAAAAATTAGTCATGAACTTTACACAGGATCAAAGACAACAGAAAATGAATAGCTCTGTGATACTATATAGTTTGTGACATAAATATATGTGTGTGGTACTATATTCTGTAATGTAGTGTTATATAAAATTTAAGACTTATTAATAATCCCTTTATGAGTCCACTGTAAATACTAAACAAAACATTTCAGCACAGAAAAGAATGACCAGGTCTAAAGAACTCAGTCATAGGGATTAAAATCTCTTAAGTTCAAACAACATAGCCTGGTTTCCATGTGTTCCATTATTCCATGATATTTTCCTCCAAGGAAGACTCCCTACATATCTGGTTGTAAGCTAGACATCTATTCATCTACAATGAGAAACAGGATATAAAAAAGAACAAATAAATAAGGACACAAATAAAAAGGCATGTAAGCAAGGGAATTAATTGTCTTTTTGGAGACAATCTTAAAGGCTAAATTATAAAAACTGCAATAAATAATTATTATTTCAAAACCAGCTAAGAAATAATAGGCATTCCAACACCAGCCTTTCAAGGTTTTTGTGGCTCTCTTGGATCCACATCCTTTGCTGCCTCTCCTGCCCCTATGTGTGTTGGTTCGCCTCACCTTCCTACTATAACTGTCAGATTCTCTTTAATCTTAGGACAAAAAAGAAATGATGCATAATGTTGCCTACTATGCAGGCAGGGTGCTCAAGTGTGGAGACTGCAACACGCCCTCCACACTTTAACGGTACCACTGTTTATTTCACAGGCAATTCTCCAGTAAAATGGAAAGTCCTTAAGGAGCTCTTGCCTCTTTCTATCACCTGCAACCAAATACAATTCCTGATAGAACAGGAAAATTGATCATTCCAGATTGAAAACAGAAATCCTGATAATTCTAGGTACTGATGAGAAATTTAAACAGAGCTAGTTCATTCCAGATTGAAAACAGAAATCCTGGTAATTCTAGGTACTGATGAGTAATATAAACAGAGCTAGTGGAATGAACTAAGTGTGGAACTGCTTTAGTCAGAACTGATGAATTTATAATCATAAGGTGACAATTAGTCAAGCAGTTGAGAATTGAATGGGATGTCTTACAGAAATTAAAACCTTCAGAGAGAGGCTGCGCATAGTGGCTCACGCCTGTAATCCCAGCACTTTGGGAGGATTGCTTGAGCCCAGGAGTTTGAGACTAGCCTGGACAACACAGCAAGGCCTTGTCTCTACAAAAATAAAAAATAAAAAAATTAGTTGTGTGCCTGCAGTCCCAGCTCCTCAGGAGGCTGAGGCAGGAGGATCACCTGAGCCCAGAAGTTTGAGGGCTGCAGTGAGCTATGACTGCGCCACTGCAGTCCAACCTGGGTGACAGAGACACCCTGTCTCTTAAAAAACAAACAAACAAAAAAACAAAAAGAAAAAACCAAAACCCACAGATGGACTAAATTGAAGGAGTAGTACTGGGGATACTGGTTTAATTCCTAATATACAATGAAATATTTTGTAACAGAAAAAGATTCAAGAAGAGAAAATTAAAAATAATGTATTTTATGCATACA
>NW_012101443.1:1669372-1683012 GCF_000951045.1 Mandrillus leucophaeus
GAGTGCAGTGGCACAATCTTGGCTCACTGCAGCCTCCGCCTACTGGGTTCAACTGATTCTCCTGCCTCGGCTTCCCAAGTAGCTGGGATTATAGGTGCATGCCACCATGCCCAGCTAATTTTTTTATTTTTAGTAGAGACAGGGTTTCACCATGTTGACCAGGCTGGTCTCGAACTCCTGACTTCAGGTGATTCGCCCTCCTTGGCCTCGGAAAGTGCTGGGATTACAGGCATGAGCCACTGCGGCCAGCTGGTATTTTTTGGATAACTTAATGTATTAATGATAGTGGTTCTTGTCTATCTTGACAGTAACATGAAGTGTAGTACACCTGAGATACGGTCATTTTGAGAGAGGTCCTCTAGGCACCATTTAATTTGCTTGGTTACTCTGCAGCATTTTTTTTTTTTTCTAAAATATTTTAAAAGATATATGATCATAAAGATAGTATGGTGTAAAAAGACCAGGGAATCTGGTCTTTTTGACCAGGTCTAAAATGAGATTGTTTTTCATCACTTACTAGCTTTGTGACCCTAGAAACGTTGACCTCATAGAGGACAGTTTCTCCGTCTATAAAATAAGGTCATTATACCTATGTCTCCGAGTTTTCCTGAGGTTTAAATGAGACCGTTTATTGGGAAATAGTAAGTAAACAGCAAGCAACTGGTGTCACTTTCCTTCCTCATAATCTTGTTCCAGAGGAAAATCTGTATTATCCTTTTGGAATCATAATTTTAAAAAATAGTACCCTTAAATAATTTTGCATTGTATCTTTTCAAAATCCAGCCAACATGAACAGAAATACATTAACAAACAAACAAAGCCTCTCACCTTAGCTTTCCTTTCCCTATCAGCTGGAGTATCTGTCCAGATTGATCGATCTCCAGATGTGTCATCAGCTCTTCTCTTAAAAGTCCTTGGCCCAAGACCAAAGTCTTTCATTTCTGGAGGAAGTTCAGTCATCCATGACTCTCTTACGATGGGTTTAGATGAATCCTTTAACAGAAAAAAAAATGTAGCATGGAAAGTATGTATCGTGTATAAGATGAGTACATACGTATGTACAAGCAACTATGTCATGCAATTGAAGTTTTAAAGTTACTTATGTTTTTGTCACATATGTTTGTCACATACGTTACAAAGACTTTCATCCAATTTGTTACTTTTCTTTTAGAGTTTCTGGGTTCTAACTCCTAAATTAAACAAAAATGTTATACCTAAAAACAAAATATATTAAAAGTTAAATGGTTTAGTGTTTATTTCTAAAATTTAGATTTTTAATCTATTTAGTGTATTTCTTAAAGTGTTTCTAAAACTTACATCATCTCCTTTGGTCAGTTTTTCTTTCATTCTCTCAGCCCTTTTTTCAAACTCTGTCGTTATGTTATAGTTAACTGGTCCTTTTGCAGGCATTGGTCCAATAATATCCTCATCTTCACTGCTGTCTGTTTCCTTTTAAAACAAGACATTATCTTTAAACCAAGAGCAGAGCTACAGGTATAAAAAATAATTCTAAATTACCTGCATTTAACTGAAACTTATTATCCATAAAAAATTAAAAAGTAAACAATGTATTGCTGGCTCAACACTGAACCATGGGAACTTTTTCCTCACCTTCCTCAAGGGCCTAGCACAGAGATGACAAATCCATGGCATGCAGACTCTCTCCCACCTCCCACCTCTCTTCCTGTGTCCATGACAGACCTCACTCTCTTCCTGAAGGACATAGATGTAGACTTAGAGCTCTTCTCAACATAGTACAATAAGTAGACAATTATATACTGTGTTGTGGCTTACTCTAACACACACACACACAAACACATTCTTAATAACTATGGATTTTGGCATATACCTCATTAGATCCTTGTAACAAAACTGTAAAATGGCACTATTTCTGGTTTCTTTTTTTTTTTTTTTTTGGTAGGAGACTTAGGCTTAGAGTGTAATTAGAATAAACAACTTGTCTGATTTTATAAAACTATTATCTAAGAATCAAATATTCCAAGATCAAGGTCAGTATTTTTTCTATGTATATAACAGCGATCCCTCTATCATTTTATCTCAACTGTTAGTGATTTAGCTTTAAGTGTTTCTAGCTTATATCTACAATAGTAAGCTTTCTGATGTTACAGACATTATGTTAAACATATTTATAACCCACTACAGATATAAATATTTGGTGATGCAAAATGTTCAGATATAAAAGCTATAATGAAATTTTAAAACTATGAGACATGAAAACAGAACAAAACACTAACTCTAAGAGTCATGGCACCAATACAGTATTAGTGGAATAAGCTAATGATAGTCTCACTTCCATCTTAATATGACATGGTTTCATAAAGGTGGAATTTCAGCATGTCCTGGTAGGATGATGCCTGCAATTTTTAGAAATAAGTATCACTTATGTTCAGGGGTAAATAAAAGCAGAGATGGAGAAGCAAACAGAAAATTAGGCCAAACACACTAAACTGAAAATCAGAAACAGAATAATATGCCCAATTCCTATCTATGGGTATTAAATTATTTTGGTGTCCTGGATATTTCTTTAAATAAAAAAATGTTGCACATTTTATCCAGAATTACGATAGAAATTAGGTACCCTATTGATTTATACTTTGGGCTGATTTTGTTGAAGGCCTCATTTGCCATTGTACTAGCCCTGTGACTTCAGGCATGTTATTTAACCTTTCTAAGCCCTGGTTTTCTCGTCTTTGACAAGAGAATTATAACAGCTTCTACCAATAACTATTGCCAAGAGAACCCTGCATTTTGTTTATCCTCTTTAAAGCCACACCCTTCTCAGGGAACTGGGACCTTCTCTAACACCTGGGGAAAAATATTGATAATTCTAGGCCAGTCACAAAAAAAAGTATAACTATTGCATGGATGTGTTTACAAAATATTACAAAGCAGTCACTTTGGTCGTCTTCTTCTTGCTCAGCTGACTGGTTTAGGCATGGACACATGACACAATTCTTGGGAAATAAACACAAAAGGTCTATGGGAAACTGGTAGAGGTTTTCCTTCCTCTACAAAAGAGGCACAGGGAAAGGACCATTTCTCTTCTGTGTCTGGAAACTGCTAGCTGCTTGTAAGTCTTAGAACTTTGGCAGGCTTCTTAGTATGATGAAGGCAGTCAGCCTAAGTCTTAGAACTTTGGCAGGCTTCTTGGTACGATGAGGGCGGAATTAACATACTGTTAATTCTCTTATAGAGCAGGAAGGTAGAAAAACTGGAGCCTTGGATGATATCATGAGGCAAATGAATTAATCAAGCTTGGAATCATCTTGCCTCTTGACCTCTTATTATGTATGAAACATATTTTCCTTATTTTGAGAATACAGAACATATATCACCAAGTAAATTAACCCATTTGCTAACTAAGTAGGTTAAGATAAAGTTCCATTTTGAGTTGGATTTTCTGTTATTTGTAGCTGAAGGCATTCAGTTGATACACTACCTCCCTGGATTGTTGTTTGGATTAAGTTAGGTTTATACTGCTGTTGCAGTGTCTGGCTTGTGGTAAGTGCTCAAGAAATGTCAAACATTAGTATTATTATGTCTTAATTTGGGGGTATATGCCGGGAATGAGGCTAAGAGAAGCCTATCTTTGAGAAACGAAAATCTCAAAACTGAAAAAGAAAGGTCTTTTGAAAAAGGTTCAATTAAAGGGAAATTATAAGTCAAACAATCAGAGCGAGAGTATTTCACACATGGACCTACAGTGTAATCTCTCTCAGCCTGACCCTCGCCTTCCATCAAAAGAAGCTAGGGAATGTAGAATGTGTACCACCTAGGAAATGATGTAAACTATGCATTTGCTAGCTAGGTAGGTTAGGACAAAATTCCAAGGGCGAATAATGCTGAATTATGCTACTCCTTTGAAAATTTTTTCCCCAATTTTTTATTTCGAAAAATTTTGAACCTATAAAAAAGTGCTAAGATGAGTACAATAAAGACCAATATGTCCTCACTCAGATTTACCAACTGAGTGGCACATGTCATTTTAACACATTCATTCTTTTTGGTTTGTTTTCTGTCCCTCTCCCCATGAAATAGACACACACGCGCTTTTATTCAGAACCATCTGAAAGTAGGTTACAGATAGTATGACAAGGCTCTAGGCAGAAGCAAATTTCCTTGCCACCTTCCTAGGGACAGTGGGTTACATTTCTCTAGTCCTCTAGTCCCCTTGTCCTCCTTTTACAGACACAGCAGAACTTTGAGGCTGCAGGCTTTATGTAGGGGGCTCAATTCAATCTCCTCTGGCTGAGTGAGCCAGAAGCCAAGGCTCCTGTTCCCAGATTCTCTGGGGTTTATGACTGGGTTCTCTAAAATGACTGTGGTTCCCTGCTGTGTAAACCTGTGTCTGGCTTTGAATTCCCTCAATGTTGTTAGTATGTGTGGATTTTCCTTTCTTCCTTTTGAGCTTTGCTGTGTTTTAAACTGGTTGTTATTTTCTTTCTTCCCCTAGCACTCCTTTGTGTTCATGGCGGGGAAAGCCTAGCCTGACGATGTCATCTCAGTCTTCCATATGGCTGGAAGTCCTTCCTCTGGTAATTTTTTCTTCAACACCCTTGTTAGAAAGGATTCCTCACACTTAGCCTAAATTCTTCAGTTATGCTCATGGCATCCATAGTGGAGGCAATAAGAACAATGGTAATAATGAGAGCTACTTTAAGTTGAATACCTACTGATGGTTTGGCTGTGTCCCCACCCAAATCTCATCTTGAATTGCAGTTCCCATAATCCCCAGGTGCCATGGGAGGGACCAGGTGGAGATCATTGAATCATGGGGTGGTTTCCCCCATCCTGTTCTTATGAGAGTGAGTTTGTTCTCACAAGATCTGATGGTTTCATCAGGGGCTTCCCCCTTCGCTGGGCACTCATTCTTCTCCTTGGTGCTGCCACGTGAAGACGGACATGTTTGCTTCCCCTTCCGCCATGACTGTAGGTTTCCTGAGGCCTCCCCAGCCATGCTAAACTGTGAGTCAATTAAACCTTTTTCTTTATAGATTACCCAGTCTTGGGCATGTCTTTATTAGCAGTGTGAAAATGGACTAATACAACTACTACTCTGATTTAATCCTTGTAACAACCCTATGAGGTAAGTGTAATGACCTGCATGTTACTGATCATGAAGCTAAGCATACCCAAGCTAGGCTCAATGCAAAGCTTCGAACAGCTCTTACCTACTTTCCTCACCTTCTCTCTCACCATTCTCCCTGCACTCTCCGTTCTAACCATATTGAACTTCTTTAACCCTAACTTTCATCCTCTTCACACTCTCTTTTGCCTTAAGCCATCTGCTCTCTCTGGAACAATGTTCCCTGCCTTCTTTGCTGAGCTAGCTCCAATTAGTCAAACTTCAGGTTAGTAGACATTCACTCAGATAAAGACCTTATTTTTTTCTTTTTGAGACAGGGTCTCGCTCTGTCACCCAGGCTGGAGTGCAGTGGCATGATCTCAGCTCACTGCAACCTCTACCTCCTGGATTCAAGCCATCCTCCACCTCAGCTCCCAGGTAGCTGGCACCACAGGCATGTGCCACCGTGCCTTGCTAATTTTTTTTATTTTTGGTAGAGATGCGGTTTTGCTATGTCGCCCCAGGTGGTCTTGAACTCCTGAGCTCAAGCAATCCACCCGCCTTGGCTTCCCAAAGTGCTGGGATTACAGGCATGAACCACTGCGCCTGGCTGAAAAAGACTCTTTCTCATTTTCAGATTAGATTCCCCCATCATGGTTCCATTTATATTTTGTCTCATCTTTTGAATAATTCACAATGTTAGAAACTGATGTATGTATTCCCCACTACCTTGTAGGTGTGATAAGGGCAGGCACTGTGTTTGATTTATTCATTCGTTCATTCAACAAATACTTCTGAATATCTACTATATATAAGGCACTGGTGATAAGATAAAAAAAAAAAATCTCTGTTCTTATGGAGCCACATTCTAGTGGAAAGAGGCCAACAATAAACAAAAAGAAGCAGTAAAATCAATGGTTTCTTTGGTGGCAATAAATACTATGGGGAAAATTAAAGAAGGGAAGAGGAGGTTAGCATATTTTAATTTGGAGGCCAGAGATGATTTATTGGAAAGATAATATTCCAGCAAAAAACTGAAGGTCTAGGAGGTCAGCCACATAAATATGTAGGGGAAGACCATTTTGCGTAGGCTTGGACAGCAGGCATGAAGGCTCAGGAGTAGGAGCTGGCCTGCTGTATTTGAGGAGGAACAGCAAGGAGCCCAGTGTGGTCACATCAAAGCAAAAGATAAAATCAGAGTACTAATGGAGGCCAGACTGTATAGGACCCTAAAAGGACTTTGGCTTTGACTTAGGGAGAGGAGGAGTAATTTGGCGGTTTTGAGTGTTAGTGACATTATCTGATTTCGATCTGCCTTTGTTTCATCTGGACCCCTTCAACTTTTGTGTTGAGAAGGGGTAGTAGAGGAGAAATGGCTACATAAAGCATGAAGACCAATAAAAGGGGTGAAATTTGATGGTCACTTGGACCAGGGTGGGAGCAGAAGTGGCTGAGTCCTGGATGTCTTATGAAGATAGGAACAAACTAATTTGTTGACAGATTCACTTCTGTGACTATGTGCCTGCCACACTGCAGGTGTTCTACAAGCATTTGTTGAAAGAATAAGTAAATGACTCTGAAATTAATAATTTTAACCACTGCATTATACATCCTTTGGGTAACAACCTCAGTGTAACTGTTGAATTCTTAGTGGAGATAAACAGGAGTCTCTGGAATATATGAATTCATATATAGGAAGGCACTGCAGTATAACAGACTGAACAAGTGATTTAAAGTCATAAGAACTGAGTTTGTGCCATGGATTTGATCAGTAAAAATTGTGTAATCTTGGGTAAGGTACCCAATTTTTTTGGTCTTTAGCATTTGTAAGGTGCAGATAATGTCTATTTCATGAAACTGTGGAGAAGATAAAATAAGGTCCACATATAGGGAAAATGCATTACAAATTATAAAGTACTCTACAAATCTCAACTCTTGTTAAGGAGAGAAACAGCCTTTATACTTTACTCCAAAGTCATTTGTTCTATCTTTTCCTAAAATTACTTATCCACCAGTGCATTTTTTAATACACAGGTACTAGAGCTTGGTTAGGAGAAAGTAAATTTCAAGGTAAAGACCATTGTTAAAAAGCTCTTCAACCTTCTCTCCTCCAGCCCACATCACAATCATTTCTTAAACTTTTCTTCATGTTCCATCCTTCTAACACTTTAAAGCCCCCCTTCAAAGATAAGCAGCATGAATAGGTAACACCCCATCAACCCTGTTATTTTCCTAACAGAATCTCAGGTTTGTGAACAGCTTTTTATTTCATCTACTTATGTTACAATCTTAAATTAATCTGAATATAACTGAGTCTTACATTACAGTTGAGTCCAGCGATTGTAGTAACTGCATGCATAAAGTTTGGAGTTTGTTACAATACATCTCATTCTTTCAATGAAAACTTTCCAAACCTTAGAGTTGAAATGGGATGAGGATACCTGTTGTCCTGGATCATCTCTGCCCTTGTCACTTTTCTGTGTAGATTTAATGAAACCAGGTGGCAGCGCAGGACCTATTATGGGCCTGAAAAATAAAATGTACTTTTATCATTCTCCCTGACTTTAAAAAGCAGTTTTCAGAATAAAAGTTCACAAAAATAATAAAGCCAGATAGCAACAAATGTTGAAAATAAGAATTTTATTTAACTTTATTTTTACTAGTATTACCTAGTATCTTTCTGCTAGATGTCTTTTAAAAACCTAATTTTCATATTTGAATTTTCTACTTGTTAGTCAATAATTAGAGACTAAGCCAGTAATTCTCAATCTTTGTGACACTGGCATATGCACACTTCCTAAAAAGAACTATATTAAATAAAAATGGCAATGTTTTAAAAAAATTGTACTAAAATCTGTGATGGTCTTTTTTTATTTTGTGCCTTGGCTTTCCTTCAGTTTTGAGATTCACTATCCAGTGAAAGATACCTTAGGGGCATAATTATGGTCAGAACTACCAAAGTAGAAATCGAGTTCTTCTAAGGACATATATAGCATGTGCAGACAATGCCAGCAATCTGTGGTCTATATAACATGGCAGTATTAAAAATCTATACATTGTTCTCACTTGATAATACAGTGATGATGTGGAACTGTAGAAGAATGCAGCTAGTTCATTAAGACGCATAGAAAGGGCAAAAGGTACTGTGCTAACCACATTTCAAGCAGTGCATTGGTTTCCTTAAAACAATCCTGGTCAGTGTAAGTCACTCCACTTTTAAGATGAGCAAAATCATATCTAAGATTAACAAAATTAGTAAGTGGCTGAACTAGAGTTCAAACCCTGGTCTACTTGATGTCAAAGTGCATTTTCTTTCCAGCTGCCCTATTGCCACATAATGAGGCAACTGTCATCACTACAAAAGAGAGACTTGCCTGAATACTGGGTCTTAAAAAGAGACAGCCTTACTTTATGAAGGAAAAAATTAAAAAGATAAAAATAAAAAATAAAAAAATACCCTCTTTCATACTTTTAAGATACTTCATCCTTGCTTTTGTACCAATGTTTTTTCCATAGTTGTCACTGTGCCAGTGTTACCAATCCAGATGGTAATGAAGTCCTAAGCTAAAATTTCCAGGTTGCACCATGTTCTATTAGAACCCCACAGACAGGCATCCTGGCAGGGGAAAAAACAGTACTGACAGTCAGAAACTCTGGGCTCTCATCCTGACCATTTAATAATCTCTTGTCTTGATTCACGAAACTTCTTTGAGCAGAACAATTTGCTTATGAAAGACAGGGAAGTTTGGCACTGTTAAAAAGATAAAATTAGGTATCATTTATAAGCTATGAGTACAGCATAGATTTTTTCTGAGTACAATTTTTAGCAATCTACAAATGCAATTAAAACTTAACTTTCTGGCCTCAGGGGATTGGTGGTAATAAAATTACCAGTATATAAAATCTTAAAACACAGTAAAGGAATATAACCACGGCATGTTATGATACTATAAAAGGTTTATAACTCCAATATATAATGCCAGCTGTTTATTTTACACATATATTTTATTATTGCCAAAATAATACTCTCAAGAAAAAAAATTGCTATACATTTAAGTAATGTGTTTTCTTAAAAGAAATGTTACATCCTAGGGGTCAGCAAACTTTCTATAAAGGGCTAGATAGTAACTCTTAGGCTTTGAAAGCCATATGTGGCTCTCTGCATATCTGCTGTCGTTTTTTTAGCTACTCTCAAAAATGTAAAAATCATTTTTAGTTTGGGGTCTGTAGACTGCCTATCTCTGTATATCTAAAACAACCAAAGTTAATGGAAGTTAGGAGCTGCCAAATGTGATTATAAACTTTGAATATAAAATAAACAGCCTTTTCTGCTTGTTCTTGCATATTGGTATACAGTATTATGAAGTATAAACAATTTAACGTGCAATCTTATATTTGGCATTTAAAAATTTTACAATTCTGGGAAGAAGACAGGAATAAATATTTACTCTATACTTACTCTGTGCCAGGCTCCATATAAATTAAACACACACACACACATACACACAAAGTCTAGGTATACAACTATGAAACCTCAATCATCAAAACAATTCTGTAAAGTACATGCTGTTATCCTAGCTTACAGATGACAAATTTGAGATTCAGAGAAGTTAGTTCAATTGTCTAATATGGCACATGGGGATTTGTTTCTTCTACTGATAAACAGTTAAGAAAACAATTGAATTAAAAGTCAGAACATCAAGATTCTAGCCCCAGGTCTGCTACTATGTGTGTGTGACCTTATCTGTTTATAAAGTGGGGAGAGGGATGATCCACCCTGTTTACCACAAAACACTTTTGTGAATATCAAATAACAGATGTGGAAGTTTTCTGTAAACTATGAAAGTGTCATAAACATGTAAATAATTATTTTTATTATAGGAAACAACTTCTTTTCCCTATGAATGACCCATTTCAAAATGTTATATAAATATTTCAGTTAAAACATAATTTCAGACAATTCTTTAATTCATTAAAGATTCCTTAGTTAAAATATTTAAAGAAAGACTAGCCTAAAATATTACACATTATCACCTTGGAGGAGAATCATCCTGCTTTTTAAATCCAGGAGGAAGGGCTGGTCCAAAAAACCCATCATCATCATCATCATCATCATCATCCTTATCCTGGTTTTTCCTCTGTTTTCTGAAAACACAGTAGTATAACTTTATGCATATATATCAAAATTTTTTTCACAAAAACACACTTTAATTTTTTAATAAAAGCATTAAATCTAGTTGTATAAACACTGCAACAATAAATTAATCTTGCCAAATAAAAACTGGATACTATGATAGTTCTTTTTTTATTTTTTTATTTTTTGAGAGGAACTCTTGCCCTGTTGGCCAGGCTGGAGTGCAGTGGCGTGATATTGGCTCACTGGAACCTCCCACTCCTAGGTCCAGGCAATTCTCCTGCCTCAGCCTCCCAGGTAGCTGGGATTACAGGCAAGTGCCACCACACCCAGTTAATTTTTGTATCTTTTTAGTAGAGACGGGGTTTCACCATGTTGGCCAGGCTGGTCTCAAACTCCTGACCTCAAGTGAGCTGCGCACGTTGGCCTTCCAAAGTGCTGGGATTACAGGTGTGAGCCACTGCACCCGGCCTATGACAACAGTTCGTAACTAGTCTTTTCCTGGAATTTATTTTTGGCCTAAAATACAGATTGGTTATTTCTTTACAGCAGTAATATATCACTATTCTATATTTTCTGTGGTATTAAAGATTTCCCTCAATGAAGTTTCAAAGTCTATTGGTCAGATGTTTCTAAGTAAAAAGTTTATGACTGTGACTTTTATTCTCATTTAAGGAAGGGGTTTAAGTTGCTATTTCCACCTGATAATATTTAAAATGAATTAAAAAAAAGCTTGTTACTCAATAATAAACAAAGATTTGACATCTCATTTACATAGACCCATAGTGGTAAGGCTAGATTAGAAGAAAATCATTCAGCTGGGTGCGATGGCTCACGCCTGTAATCCCAGCACCTTGGGAGGCCGAGGTGGGCAGATCACTTGGGGTCAGGAGTTCAAGACCAGCCTGGCCAACATGGTGAAACTCTGTCTCTACTAAAAAATACAAAAATTAGCCAGGTATGGTGGCACACGCCTGTAGGTCCAGCTACTTGGAAGGCTGAGACAGGAGAATCACTTGAACTTAGGACAGAGGCTACAGTGAGCCGAGATCATGCCACCGGATTCCAGTCTGGGCTACAGAGCGAGACTTCGTCTTAAAAAAAAAAAAAAAGAAAAAGAAGAAATCATTAGTTTATTTAAAGAAAACATATACCGCATATATAATTTTAAGAAGAAATTCTATGGTTTATGTGCCTACTTCATCACTTCAATGACATCTTAAGAAAAATCCTTTATGTAAGAATTTTATTGGCTGGTGTGGTGGCTCATGCTTATAATCCCAGCACTGTGAGGCTGAGGCAGGCAGATCACTTGAGTCCAGGAGTTTGAGACCAGCCTGAGCAACATGATGAAACCCCATCTCTACAAAAAATACCAAAAAACTCTACAAAATATACAAATTTTTTGTGGGCGTGTGTTGTGGTCGCTTCTTCTGAGGCTGCTGTGGTGGGATGGTTTGTTGTTGTTGGGCGGCGGCTGCTGTGGTGCGCGATGATGCTGCTTCTTCCCCGTCTTTTTTGCCGGGTTGGGCCCTTTTTTCGGGGAAAATAATATATATATTGAAATTCTAGGTATCTCTATAGCTGCAGCCTACTAGAATAAATTTCTTTGTAAAAGGTATAGTTCAGGATGAAATGCCATACAAAATGATTTCTCCCTGTGCTGTATAAATGGAAATTTGATATCCCCTTATTAGTTATCTGTTCCAGCCAACTTATACTAGCTCTGAAGTTTGGTCTATCATTTAATTTAATTAAATGACTGACCTTGCAGTTGGACCAGTGTCATCTTCTTCAGATTCTTGATTTCCTTCTTCGTACAAAGAACTACTGTCTTCATCGCTGTCTGATGAATCTGAACTACTGCTTTTATAATTAGGGGGCAGAGCTGGTCCTGCAACTAAAGAAGATTTGTTGTTTGTCATCACTAGCCACTACTGTTTCAGTGAACCCTTCTAGCTGATATTTTCACTTTCTTTTCTGAAATAAACAGCACTGGCTGTCTATCATTTATTATTCGCTTTAATTTCACTTGCTGTTTTGTGTACGGTGGTTCTGTCTTTCCAGCTCTAGGAAGGCAGAAATTATGTCTTACACAATCTCTTTCATGAGATTCACAAAAGCTTCGTTAATAGCTGAACTTATAAACCCGAACTTATAGCAATAGCATGTAATTTCCTTGATAACGTGCAGTTTTTGCATTGGTTGGTGCACCTGCCAAAAACAAAAAACAAAAAACAAAAAAACGGCTTCATGATTTTTTTTTTTTTCTTACAGACAGCTTAAGGTAGAATCACTACTTTAAAAAAAAAAAAATCTTTCCTGGTATCCCCATATTTCTTGGTTAGTTTTCTTTTTGAGATGATTTTCCAAGCAGAAATAAAATTAGAGTCACTCTAAGTTTTACTGCTTGCCAACAGAGATACAGGGAAGAGAATGAGGCTGCACTGTAATGGGGATGTTAGGGAGAGTGGTAAAGGTCTTCTAGGTCCATTTATCAGGATGACTTGCTCTCACTTTACATCTCAGCAAAATTACAAATTACTGCATGGTGTCACTGCAGTGTCATGATGTCACTGATGATGTCACACAGACACAACTGTCCAGGTTGATCCTAAATAGTGATGCTAAAAGGCTACTGTCATAGTTCCCAAGGTTGGATATTTATCAGACTCCCTAAATATATATATATATATATATTTTTTTTTTTAAAGATTCATAGGCGCTTTTCTCAGATATTCTGACCCAGGTGGCCTGGAGGAGGGCCTGGAAACATGACTTTCCAAAGAGTATTCTGGGTATGCCATTCATTCAATATTATAATAATAGTAATATTTGTTGCTACAAAAACTTAAGTGTAATAAATAAAAAAACAAATAACATGGTTTGCGTTCTTAGGTGTTATGAATTGTTTTAAGAGACATACACATTATTCTATTTAATTCCGATAACAATCCTATGAGGGAGGTATTATTTCTATTTTACAGATGAAGAAACTGAGGCAGAGAATTGTTAAGTGACTTGCCTAACTTCATACAACTAAAGAGTGGGGCTGGGATATGAACCCAGGAATCTGATTTCAAAGCCTGTATCCTTAACCACTATACTAGCCAATATTCAATAGTCAGCAACCATCCATCCAGCAACAGTTATTAAGTAAATACTTATAGAGAAACAAACATTAAAAGAATTAAGATCAATTCAGATATTGTAAGTGCTGCTATGAAAATAGGAAAAAGGTGACACTGTATATGTGGGAGAGTAATTTTAAAGACAGTGGTAAGGCAAAAATCTCTCTGAGGAAAAGACATTTGAGTGGAGACTTAAATGATGAGATGACAGGCGCCATGGACAGAGGAACAGCCAGTGCAAAACTCCTATGCAGGGAGCAAGCCTGATGTGCTTGAGGGAGAAAAAGGC
>NW_012101443.1:1683062-1690631 GCF_000951045.1 Mandrillus leucophaeus
GCAACTAAAGAAGATTTGTTGTTTGTCATCACTAGCCACTACTGTTTCAGTGAACCCTTCTAGCTGATATTTTCACTTTCTTTTCTGAAATAAACAGCACTGGCTGTCTATCATTTATTATTCGCTTTAATTTCACTTGCTGTTTTGTGTACGGTGGTTCTGTCTTTCCAGCTCTAGGAAGGCAGAAATTATGTCTTACACAATCTCTTTCATGAGATTCACAAAAGCTTCGTTAATAGCTGAACTTATAAACCCGAACTTATAGCAATAGCATGTAATTTCCTTGATAACGTGCAGTTTTTGCATTGGTTGGTGCACCTGCCAAAAACAAAAAACAAAAAACAAAAAAACGGCTTCATGATTTTTTTTTTTTTCTTACAGACAGCTTAAGGTAGAATCACTACTTTAAAAAAAAAAAAATCTTTCCTGGTATCCCCATATTTCTTGGTTAGTTTTCTTTTTGAGATGATTTTCCAAGCAGAAATAAAATTAGAGTCACTCTAAGTTTTACTGCTTGCCAACAGAGATACAGGGAAGAGAATGAGGCTGCACTGTAATGGGGATGTTAGGGAGAGTGGTAAAGGTCTTCTAGGTCCATTTATCAGGATGACTTGCTCTCACTTTACATCTCAGCAAAATTACAAATTACTGCATGGTGTCACTGCAGTGTCATGATGTCACTGATGATGTCACACAGACACAACTGTCCAGGTTGATCCTAAATAGTGATGCTAAAAGGCTACTGTCATAGTTCCCAAGGTTGGATATTTATCAGACTCCCTAAATATATATATATATATATATTTTTTTTTTTAAAGATTCATAGGCGCTTTTCTCAGATATTCTGACCCAGGTGGCCTGGAGGAGGGCCTGGAAACATGACTTTCCAAAGAGTATTCTGGGTATGCCATTCATTCAATATTATAATAATAGTAATATTTGTTGCTACAAAAACTTAAGTGTAATAAATAAAAAAACAAATAACATGGTTTGCGTTCTTAGGTGTTATGAATTGTTTTAAGAGACATACACATTATTCTATTTAATTCCGATAACAATCCTATGAGGGAGGTATTATTTCTATTTTACAGATGAAGAAACTGAGGCAGAGAATTGTTAAGTGACTTGCCTAACTTCATACAACTAAAGAGTGGGGCTGGGATATGAACCCAGGAATCTGATTTCAAAGCCTGTATCCTTAACCACTATACTAGCCAATATTCAATAGTCAGCAACCATCCATCCAGCAACAGTTATTAAGTAAATACTTATAGAGAAACAAACATTAAAAGAATTAAGATCAATTCAGATATTGTAAGTGCTGCTATGAAAATAGGAAAAAGGTGACACTGTATATGTGGGAGAGTAATTTTAAAGACAGTGGTAAGGCAAAAATCTCTCTGAGGAAAAGACATTTGAGTGGAGACTTAAATGATGAGATGACAGGCGCCATGGACAGAGGAACAGCCAGTGCAAAACTCCTATGCAGGGAGCAAGCCTGATGTGCTTGAGGGAGAAAAAGGCCAGTGTGGCTTAAGAAAAGCAAAATGACAAGCTCGAATTGGATGGTATAGAGGGGCCAGACCCTATGCTTTGGAGTCAGACTCTGTGCTTTGAATTCCAGGTTGGCCACTTACTAGCTGTGTGATTTGGATAAGTTACTTAACCTTCCTATTACACTCTTGCTTTGTAAAATAAGGTTAATAATAGTTTCAACCTCACAGGACTGTTGTGAAGATTACATCAGTTAATATATGCAAAGCACCTAACAAAGTCTTTGGCATATAGCAAGTGCTCAATAAATGCTAGTATAGGCTACAATAAGGAGTTTGGACTTCCCTTTCCCTTTCCATTTTCTGTTCCCTTTCCCTAAGAGGCAAGATCTCACTGTGTTGTCCAGGTTGGAGGGCAGCGGCTATTCATGGGTGCGATCCCACTGCTGACCAGCATGAGAGTTTTCACATGCTTTGTTTCTGACCCGGGCTGGTTCACCCCTCCTTAGGGCAATCTGGTGGTCCTTCACTCCCGGAGGTCACCATACTGATGTTGAACTTAGCGTGGACACCAGATTGCATAGCGTACTATAGCCCAGAACTCCTGGACTCAAGTGATCCTCCTGCCTCAGCTTCCTGAGTACCTGGGACTACAGGCATGCACCACCACATCCAGCAGGAGTTTGGACTTTTAATTACAACAGGCAGTCATTGGGAGGTTGTGGGTCAGGAGAGACATGATACGAATTACCAAACAAACAAACAAAAAAACTGTCTGCTTATGGACAATAGACAAGAGACATCAGCAACAGGGGATATGCATTAGAAAGCTGATAAAAAATGGTTTGGCCAGGTGTGGTGGCTCACACCTGTAATCCCAGCACTTTGGGAGGCCGAGGTGGGTGGATCACCCGAGGTCAGGAGTTTGGGACCAGCCTGGGCAACATGGTGAAACCCTGTCTCTACTAAAAATACAAAATTAGCTGGGTGTGGTGGCGTGTGTCTGTAATCCCAGCTACTCGGGAGGCTGAGGCAGGTGAATTGCTTGAACCCCGAAAGTGGAGGCTGCAGTGAGCCGGGATCACGCCATTGCACTCCAGCCTGGGCGACAGAGCGAGACTCCATCTAAAAAAAAAAAGAAGAAAAAAAAGGTTTGATTTGCAACATACTCTGATGGAAGGGCAAAGAGGACTGCTAATGGTTTGGATGTTAGAGGTGAGAAGAGAAAAAAAGGAACCAAGGACCAAGGATAGGTCTTAGGTTTTGTGCCTGACTAGCTAGGCAGCTGGATGGCAATGCTATTCTCTAATATGGAGAAGGCTGGGAAGAAAATAGGCTGGGAGGGGAGAGTTGAGAGTTTGTTTTTCACGTTTTAAGTTTCATACAGCCTTAAAAATTTAGGTGGTGCTATCAGTGGCACTTGGGCATACTAGGGTGTATAGGGTGTGTAAGTCCGTTCTCACGCTGCTATGAAGAAATACCTGAGACTGAGTAATTTATAAAGGAAAGAGGTTTAATTGACCCACAGCTCAGCACGGTTGCGGAGGCCTCAGGAAACTTACAATTATGGTGGAAGGGGAAGCAAACACATCCTTCTTCACATGGCAGGAGGAAGGAGAAGTGTGGAGAGAAAGGGGGAAAACTTGTAAAACTATCAGATCTCATGAGAACTCACTCACTATCCCAAGAACAGCATGAGGGTAACCACCACCATGATTCAATTACCTCCCACCAGGTCCCTCCCACAACATGTAGGGATTATGGAAACTACAATTCAGGATGAGATTTGGGTGGGGACACAGCCAAACATTATCACAGTATAAAGCTCAGGGGAGAAACTAAGGCTAGTTTTGGAATCACCAGCCTATTAAAAAATTTTTTTTCCTATCTCTCTTGGTGCATTACTATAGAACAGGTACATAACATGCCTTAGAAAAGAATAACTAAGGCATGCTGCGTTACAGCAAAAAGAGGAAAACATCAAGCATCATGGATGGGATTCCTGTCTCCAACTGCTGTTTAGGGTTTCCTGAAGAAGACTTAATGTCTTAGTATATAAGTGTTCCCCAGTTATATAGAGACTATATGTGACCTCTAACCTCACTGAATAATGTGGCCCCATAGGAGTGATTGTCTCTTTTTATCTTCTTGATTCTAAGTACATTAAAGAGGGAAGATATATTTTTCCCCCTTCTGCTTCTTTCTCTTCTTATATATGACTGCTATCAATGTAATTTATCTATCAATTGTATACTATTGACCAATTTTGGATAGGTGTGTATCAAGAAAAAATTTTATTATTGTTTTATATATTTTAAGCAATTAGATGTGTAATATTGTCTAAATATGTGCTGTTCTTGGTATTATAACATACATACATACATTTTATTTATTTATGTATTCATTCACTCATTTATTTATTTAGTGATGGGGTCTTGCTCTGTTTCCTGGGTTAGAAAGCAGTGATCTGATTATGGCTCACTGTAACCTCGAACTCCTGGACTCAAGCGATCCTCCCATCTCAGCCTCCTGCATGGCTAGGACTACAGGTGTCTGCCACCATGCACAGATAATTTTGAAATTTTATTTTATTTATTTTTTTAAGACCAGGGTCTCGCTATGTTGTCCAGCTTAGTCTTGAACTCTTGGCCTCAAGTGATCTTTCTGCCTTGGCCTCTGAAAGCACTGGGATTACAGGCATGAGCCACCACACCTGGTGCTATTACAACTAAAAAATTGCCTTGGATTTTTAAAGAAACAAATGGGTATACATTGTTTTAAAAAGTTAATAAGCAGATGAAGATAAAACTCATCTAAGAAAACCTGGCCTTGTAAAAATAATCACAGGAAAAATAGTACAAAAAAGTAACATTCAGCACATAGTACCATTAATTTCTTTTTGAGTTGTGTCAAAATAAACAACGATTTCATCATGAAATGACAGAATACTGAGATGGCGATATAAAAAAGAAAAAAGAGGTCAGGCATGGTGGCTCATGCCTGTAATCCCAGCACTTTGGGAGGCCGCGGCAGGTGGATCATAAGGTCAAGAGATCGAGACCATCCTGGCCAACATAGTGAAACCCCATCTGTACTAAAAATACAAACATTAGCTGGGCGTGGTGGTGCGTGCTTGTAGTCCCAGCTACTCAGGAGGCTGAGGCAGGAGAATCACTTGAACCAGGAGGCGGAGGTTGCTGTGAGCCAAGATCATGCCACTGCACTCCAGCCTGGTGACAGAGCAAGACTCTGTCTCAAAAAAAAAAAAAAAGAAAAAGAAAAAAGAGAAGAATATTAAAAGTATCAGTCACTATACATCACAATACAGACCTCCTAATAAAAGTAAGGACATGTCTGGCTTCACTTTTTTATAGATAGATATCTTTCTGAACTATGAATAATCTGAAAAAACTATTTTGGGAACATGTAATGAACTATTCCATATCTCTCCTAAAGCAGTGATGCTTGTCGTCATTAAGGAGGCTTTCCTATTGCAATGATAATTTTCCAAACAGATTATAAATTCCATGAGAACAGGAGTTATGCCTTCCTTATATTTCACTTTATTTCCCTTTTCATATCACACAGAATTACGCATACAAAAAAATGAAGTCAGTATAATACATAAAATCTCATTACAGATCAGCATTAACAGATGAACATCTGCAATTGATTTTGATGACTAGGAATGCTAACTTGAACCCTGATGAAATGATATGTCACTTCCCCAAAACCAATTCTATTCTTCTCATATTCATCTCATGTAGACCTGTATTACAAAAAAAATTATATGGTATTATGTTTTGGATTGCAACGATAAAATTTTGTGAAGTTTGCTTCCTTCTTGTTATACACATACTTTCACAACCATCTTGATTTTGCCTACTAACCTGCAAAGTCAAAAGTACAGTTGTCTCTTGGTATTCTCGGGAGATTGGTTCCAAGACCAGCTTCCCGGTTTGTAGCTACCAAAATCTGTGGCTATGGCCTTTGTTCCACATCCCTTGAATATTGTACTTTCAATCTAGAGTTGGTTGAACCTGAAGACTGAGAACCCACAGATCTACAGAGTCAACTATATTTACTATCTGGTCCTTTACAAGAAAAGTTTGCTGACCCCATGACGTGGTTAAGTCATGCAAATATAAAGAAGGGGCAACCAACCCATCTTTTACAGGCAGTAGGCAGTTAACATCAAAGAATGTTTCCTAGAAGCAGCGATGTAGGGATGGGACCTGAGTTAGCTGGGCAAAGAAGGTGGAGACTGGAGGAAGAGTAGTCCAGGCAGAAAGAAAAGCATCTACAAAAGCCTGAAAGCAAAAGTCACCACATTTAGAAAACTGAAAGGTGTTCAGGATGGTTGGAACCAAGAGAGGATAGAAAGAGCGGCCAAATGTTGCTGTGAGGTCAAGGAAGACTAGGACTGAAAAGGGAGCCTTGAATTGGTGAGAGTCTCAGTGGACTGGTGAGAGAAGAAATGCAATGGGTTAAGGAGAAAATGGAAGACCCAGAGACAGTAAGAAAGAAAAAGGAGCAGCTAGAGGAGGATATGAAGTAGAGTTTTCTTCAAAGATGGGAAAGATTTGAATGTTTTGGTTAAATGCTAAGGGCAGACGGCCCTAAGGACAGGGAAGGGAGTCAGAGTAAAAATGGAAGGATTAGCTTTAGAAGGAAGCAGTATACCTCTTCCATTGTTACCAAAGGGCAGACAAAAAGCTTGGCATGGATTCAGGAACGTTTTTAGCTATAGTAACAGAAAATTGAGGAAGTTCTCTTATGATGGCATTTACTTGTTCAATGAAGTAGACAGAAAAATACAATTTTAGAAGACAGGGAAAGTTTTAAAAAGCCATGGTTGCAGATTGGGGAAGAGAAGGGAGGTGAAGCCTGTGAAGATTACTGGACAGACCTATGGACCCAGTTAGGGAACAGGCTAACTTTTAGCAGCATGAGTTCGTGGAGGCATGAGGTTTCTTCTAGCAGCACTAGGCAGCCTGGCTGGAGGCTCACAAAGGGTAAACACTTGCACTGATCCAGGGCTGGGCTTTCGTTAGATGGGTTTGGCAGAATACCCAATGGGATAAAGCAGTTGAGAGCACCAGCAAGCGAGTGGATGAATGGATGGACCATGGCGTCTAACAGGAGTAGGGATGTAAGCACTCCTCTCAGATAGAAGTGCTTAAGGATAGAAGTACTTAGGGATGCAAGGCTCAATGAGGTTAAAAAACAAAAATAAAAAGCAAATGAAATGGGAGTAACTTGAGTGGGAACAATGAATGAATAAGGGGTTCTTGCTGAGAATGAGATTTGAATTTAAGTTTTTGGAGCTGGAGTAGGGTAGACTCCCTACTCCAGCTTCAAATGTAGGTGAAATTAGTGGAGGTGAAGGTCACTGCAGATAAGGAGACTGGAGTTAGAGTCAGAATGGCAAAGGCTCCACTCAGCTTCCACAGAACAGAATATGGAGTGTGTGGACCACTCTTGAGAAAATATTTGCACCCCAGGGTTTCTAATGACATGACTTCAGGGTCATTTCCCAGCAGTCAATTTTCAGAGTATTCAAATGAAGTTAACTTGTTCCATCTCAGACCTGTGTGCTCCCTCTCTCCTCTTTACTCTGGTCATGCTTGTCAGATCTTTCTGGGACAGCAGAATGTGAGGAACACAGGGCAGATATCAGACTGGATTCAGGAATCCTCACTTGAAGGTAATCCTGACACCTGCTACAACATGGATGAACCTTAAGGACATTATGCTAAGCTAGTCCAAATAAAAGGACATTATGCTAAGCCAGTCCAAATAAAAGTCCAAATAAGCCAGTCCAAAAAAAAAGAAAAAGACAAATACTGTATGATTCCACTCAAATGATGTACTTAGAGTAGTCAAATTCGTAGAGACGGAAAATAGAACAGTGCTTGTCAGGAGCTGGAGGGGGGAATGAGGAGTTATTGCTTAATGAGTACAGAGTTTCTTTCTGTTTTATAAGATGAAAAGAGATGTGGATATGGTGGTAATAGTTGCTCAACCATCTGAATATATTTAATGCCACTGAACTGTACATTTAAAGATGGTTAAG
>NW_012101443.1:1691102-1694562 GCF_000951045.1 Mandrillus leucophaeus
TAATCCCAGCACTTTGGGAGGCCGCCGAGGTGGGCGGATCACCCAAGGTCAGGTGTTCGAGACTAGCCTGGCTAACATGGTGAAACCCCATCTCTACTAAAAATGCAAAAATTAGCTGGGTGTGGTGGCAGGCACCTGTAGTCCCAGCTACTCGGGAGGCTGGTGCAGGAGAATGGCATGAACCCGGGAGGCGGGCTTGCAATGAGCTGAGATAGCGTCACTGAACTCCAGCCTGGGTGACAAAGCAAAACTCTGTCTCAAAAACAAAAACAAACAAACAAACAAAATCCCCTTCCCCGCCAGCCATTAGGTTTCTTCCGGACTCCATACAAAGGATTATGGTTAGCTGCATTCGTGCAGGTCCTGGCTTCCCCAACCTCCATAAATCCTGGGCCCCTCTTAAGGAATTTTTTTTTTTTTTGAGACAAGGTCTTGTTCTAACTCTCAGGCTGGAGTGCAGTGGTGTGATCACAGCTCACTGCAACCTCAAACTCCTGGGCTCAAGCAATCTTCTTGCCTCAGTCCCCGGAGTAGTTGAGACTGCATGTGCATGCTACCACACCTGGCTAATTTCTACATTTTTAGTAGAGATGAGGTCTTACTATGTTGTCTAGGCTGTTCCTGATGTCCCGGGCTCAAGTGATCCTCCCACCTTAGCCTCCCAAAGTGCTGGGATTATAGGCATGAGCCACTGTGCCTGGCCAGGAATTTTTACTCTGTCCTCTAGTCGGCCAAAAGGAATCTACTGAGTACCCGCTTTGTGCTGGGTACCCTGCTAGTATTGGGGATTATAGAGGCTTAGCACGTGGTTCCTGTCCTCATGGTTTAGTGGGCAAATCAGCAAACAATCCAGCATAATAACTGCAGACAGAGAAAGCCACATGTGCTCCCATCCCTCACCACAAACACTGTGGTCTTGGCAACAGCAGGACCACCAGCAGCAGCAGCAGCTGGGAGCTTGTCAGAAATGCAGAATCTCAGGCCTCACCCAGATCACCTGAATCAGAGTTGGCATCTTAACAAGATCTGTGGGCAATCCATGTACACATTCAAGTTTAAGGTGCACTGCTACAGAAGACAGAAATAGGGTGACCAACTGTGCTAGTTTGCTTGGGATTGAAGGGCTTCTTGGGATGTGGCATCTTTAGTGCTAAAACTGGGACAGTCCCAGGGACGGAGGGGGTAATTTAGTCTTTGCTCCTGAACTTGGAATACATTAAAATCCTGACGGGGGAGGAGGGGGAAGAAGAGACTGGCTAGGACATTGAAAGATTTGTTTTAGAAGTTCATGTCCTTTTTTAAAGATTCTGATAGGAACTCTCATCAGGAATCATTAAACAAAGATGTCAGATAAGCATCTAAGTTCTTACATAAAAATCTTCACCCCATGGGTGGGAATATCATCACTTAAAAGAGAGAATAGAGTATATATATAAAAAAAGAGAGCTTAGGAGTCAGCTTTCAGAATCTTTAACACCTGAAGGTTTAATCGAAGATAAACTTCGAGATGAAGAGGAGCTGCCCAAAGAGAAGACAAAAATGAGGGGATTATGGTATCACAGAAACCGACAGAAGGGGTGTGTGTGTGTGTGTGTGTGTGTGTGTGTGTGTGTGTGTGTTTAAAGATAGGTGCTTGCATCTGGGCACCGTGGCTCATGCCTATAATCCCAGAACTTTGGGAGGCCAAGGCGGGTGGATCACCTGAGGTCGGGAATTTGAGACCAGCCTGACCAACATGGAGAAACCCTGTCTCTACTAAAAATATAAAATTAGTTGGGCATGGTGGCGCATGCCTGTAATCCCAGCTACTTGGGAGGGTGAGGCAGGAGAATAGCCTGAACCCGAGAGGCGGAGGTTGCGGTGAGCTGAGATCGCACCATTGCACTCCAGCCTGGGCAACAGGAGCAAAACTCCGTCTCGAAAAAAAAAGGGGGTCTTGCTCTGTGGTCCAGGTTGGAGTGCAGTGGCATGATCCTATCTTCCTGCAGCCTTGGCCTCCTGGGCTTAAGTGATCCTCCCACCTCAACCTCCCAAGTAGCTGGGACTACAGGTGTGCACCACCACACCTAGCTAATTTTTAAATTTTTTTAGTAGAGACGTGGTCTTGCTATGTTGCCCAGGCTGATCTCCAACTTCTGGGCTCAAGAGATGCTCCCACTTCAGCCTCCCAAAGTGCTAGGATTACAGGTGTGAGCTACCGTGCCCAGCCATAAGAGAGTTTTAAGAGGAGTAGGTAATCTTAAAATACTGTTAAGTAATAAGAGAAAGACTGAAAAAGTTCCATTTGATTTAGCAGCATGGAAGGATCTATATACATATTACACTTGAGTAAAAATGTAAAAATATAAAATGAAACTTCAGTGACATCTGTTGCTCTTGGAATAGAGACCAAGGTCCTTCATGTGGTCTCTCCAGTCCTCATTTGCCTTCCTGCCAGAATGTGGCCATCCAGGCAGCAGCAGCAGCAGCAGCAGCAGTGATTTCATCTACCCCTCGCTTTCTCTGCTTCTGTTACACGGCCTTCTCTGTTCCTGCTGCCCACTATGTCCCATCCTGCCTTAAAGTCTTCATACATGTTGTTCCCTCAGTTTGAGTGTTCCCTCCCATCCCTTAGTTTCATTCATTTTGCTAGTTTTCAGAGCTCAGTGCAAAACTTAATCTTGGGATTCAGGTGTTATGGGCCTTCTCATGTGATAAACATAAAGTCACACAGTTTTCTAAAATACATGGTTTTCTTCTTAATAAAAGTATTCTTGAAATTATTTATTCGTGTTTTTGTTGTTGTTGTTAACATAGGGTCATTGTGCAGAATATCACATCGTATATATTGTTAGATAATTAGAAATGTGAGGCATTGGAGACAGAGCATTTTTTTTTTTTTTAGAAATCAGACTCTAAATTCAAGTTTCTTTTTTTCTTTTTCTTTTTTTTTTTTTGTGTTGAGACAGGGTCTTACTCTATCATCCAGGCTGGAGTGCCGTGGCATGATCGTAGCTTACTACAACCTCCAACTCCTGGGCTCATGCGATCCTCCCACCTCAGCCTCCCAAGTAGCTGGGACTACAGGCATGCACTACCTGTATTTTTTGTAGGGATGGGGTTTTGCCATGTTGCCCAGGCTGGTCTTGAACTCATTCGATCAAGAATCTGTCTGCCTTAGCTTCCCAAAGTGCTGGGATTACAAGCGTAAACAACCATACCTGGCCCAAGTTTCTTAAAACTAGATGCACAAGCCAATAAGCACATGAAAAGGTGCTCAACATCACTAATTGTTAAGGAAATGCCAATCAAAGCAATGAGATATCACTTCACACCCATTAGGATGACTATTATTTAAAAAAAAAAAAAAAAGACAAACAGAAATTAACAAGCAATGGGAGGGTGTGGAGAAACTGAGACCCTTGTACACTACTAGTGGGAACGTAAAATGGTGCAGCTGCTATAGATAACAGTATGCTAG
>NW_012101443.1:1696317-1700143 GCF_000951045.1 Mandrillus leucophaeus
AAAATTAGTTGGGCATGGTGGCGCATGCCTGTAATCCCAGCTACTTGGGAGGGTGAGGCAGGAGAATAGCCTGAACCCGAGAGGCGGAGGTTGCGGTGAGCTGAGATCGCACCATTGCACTCCAGCCTGGGCAACAGGAGCAAAACTCCGTCTCGAAAAAAAAAGGGGGTCTTGCTCTGTGGTCCAGGTTGGAGTGCAGTGGCATGATCCTATCTTCCTGCAGCCTTGGCCTCCTGGGCTTAAGTGATCCTCCCACCTCAACCTCCCAAGTAGCTGGGACTACAGGTGTGCACCACCACACCTAGCTAATTTTTAAATTTTTTTAGTAGAGACGTGGTCTTGCTATGTTGCCCAGGCTGATCTCCAACTTCTGGGCTCAAGAGATGCTCCCACTTCAGCCTCCCAAAGTGCTAGGATTACAGGTGTGAGCTACCGTGCCCAGCCATAAGAGAGTTTTAAGAGGAGTAGGTAATCTTAAAATACTGTTAAGTAATAAGAGAAAGACTGAAAAAGTTCCATTTGATTTAGCAGCATGGAAGGATCTATATACATATTACACTTGAGTAAAAATGTAAAAATATAAAATGAAACTTCAGTGACATCTGTTGCTCTTGGAATAGAGACCAAGGTCCTTCATGTGGTCTCTCCAGTCCTCATTTGCCTTCCTGCCAGAATGTGGCCATCCAGGCAGCAGCAGCAGCAGCAGCAGCAGTGATTTCATCTACCCCTCGCTTTCTCTGCTTCTGTTACACGGCCTTCTCTGTTCCTGCTGCCCACTATGTCCCATCCTGCCTTAAAGTCTTCATACATGTTGTTCCCTCAGTTTGAGTGTTCCCTCCCATCCCTTAGTTTCATTCATTTTGCTAGTTTTCAGAGCTCAGTGCAAAACTTAATCTTGGGATTCAGGTGTTATGGGCCTTCTCATGTGATAAACATAAAGTCACACAGTTTTCTAAAATACATGGTTTTCTTCTTAATAAAAGTATTCTTGAAATTATTTATTCGTGTTTTTGTTGTTGTTGTTAACATAGGGTCATTGTGCAGAATATCACATCGTATATATTGTTAGATAATTAGAAATGTGAGGCATTGGAGACAGAGCATTTTTTTTTTTTTTAGAAATCAGACTCTAAATTCAAGTTTCTTTTTTTCTTTTTCTTTTTTTTTTTTTGTGTTGAGACAGGGTCTTACTCTATCATCCAGGCTGGAGTGCCGTGGCATGATCGTAGCTTACTACAACCTCCAACTCCTGGGCTCATGCGATCCTCCCACCTCAGCCTCCCAAGTAGCTGGGACTACAGGCATGCACTACCTGTATTTTTTGTAGGGATGGGGTTTTGCCATGTTGCCCAGGCTGGTCTTGAACTCATTCGATCAAGAATCTGTCTGCCTTAGCTTCCCAAAGTGCTGGGATTACAAGCGTAAACAACCATACCTGGCCCAAGTTTCTTAAAACTAGATGCACAAGCCAATAAGCACATGAAAAGGTGCTCAACATCACTAATTGTTAAGGAAATGCCAATCAAAGCAATGAGATATCACTTCACACCCATTAGGATGACTATTATTTAAAAAAAAAAAAAAAAGACAAACAGAAATTAACAAGCAATGGGAGGGTGTGGAGAAACTGAGACCCTTGTACACTACTAGTGGGAACGTAAAATGGTGCAGCTGCTATAGATAACAGTATGCTAGTTCCTCAAATTGTTTTTTGTTTGTTTGTTTTTGTTTTGTTTTGTTTTGAGACAGAGTCTCGCTCTGTCACCCAGGCTGGAGTGCAGTGGCGCGATCTTGGCTCACTGCAACCTCTACCTCCCAGGTACAAGTGATTCTCATGCCTCAGCCTCCCCAGTAGCTGGGACTACAGGTGCAAGCCACCACACCTGGCTAATTTTTGTATTTTTAGTACAGACGAGGTTTCACCATGTTGGCCAGGCTGGTCTTGACCTCCTGACCTCAGGTGATCCACCTGCCTCGGCCTCCCAAAGTGCTAGGATTACAGGTGTGAGTCACCGTGCCCAGCCTCTCAAAATGTTGGAGAATTACCACATGATCCAGCAATCCCATTTCTGGGTATACAACCAAAAGAAATGAAAGCAGGGACTTGAACAGATTATTTGTATACCCATGTTCATAACAGCATTATTCACAATAGCATACATAGCTACCCAAGGGTCCAGCAACAGATGAATAAACAAACTGTAGTCTGTACAGTATATACTTACATGGAATATTGTTGAGTCTTAAAAAGAAAAGAAATTCTAACGTGCTACAATATGTGAAGCTTGAAGAAATCATGCTAAGTGAAATAAGCCAGTAACCAAAGGACAAGTACTGTATGATTCCATTAAATGAAGTACCTAGAAGAGTCCAATTAACAGAAAAAGAAAGTAGATGGTGGTTACCAGGGACTGGGGGAGAGGGGAGAATGGAGAATTATTATTTAATGGGTATAGGTTTCAATTTTGGAGGTGAAAATAGTTCTAAGAGATGGATGGTGGTGATGACTGCACAACAACGTGACTGTACCTAAGTGCCACTGAACTATATGCTTACAAATGGCTAATATGATAGATATGTATATTTTCCCAGAATAAACAAGAAAAAAAACCAGATGCATATATATGGTTGCCTGATGGAAGGTGATAGTGGAGAAAGGATGGTCTGTTCAATAAATGGTGCCAGGATACCCTTACGGGGCAAAAATTTTCATCCCTATCTCACACCACACACAAACATCAATTCCAGATGAATTGCAAATATAAACGTGAAAGCTGAAACAATAATGCTTTTAGAAGAAAACATAGAACAGCTTTATAACCTTGGGGTGGGCAAGATACCTTAAATAGGGTGCAAAAAATTCTACCGTAAAAGAAGAAAATTAAAAGTCAGAATATATTAAAATTAAAAACTTACGTTAATCAAAACATACCAACATGAGTGAAAAAACAACCACAGAATTAGAGAAGGTATTTCTGATACACCTATCTGGAAAATGACTCATATCCAGACTATAAAAAGAACTCTATAAATCAATATGAAGACAGACAACTCAATGGAAAAATAAGCAAAAGACCGAACACAGCATGTATCCATATGGTCAAATAACACATGAAAAGGTGGTCAATTTCATTTGTCACCAGGGAAATACAAATTAAAACTACCATGAGATATTGCTACAAACCACCGGATTTAAAAGAAAAAACTATTAGAATGTGGAACAACTAGAATTCTCATACACGCTGAGAACTTTGGTGACTTTGGAAGGTGGGAGTATCCACCATAAGACATATACTACAATGCAGAGCAGCACATTTTATAACAGCCTCCAAATGGAAATTACTCAAATGTCCATCCAATGTAAAATGGATAGATTGCAGAACATTCATCCAATGGATGACTATATAGCAATGTAAAGAAACAACCTATAATAATTCTATTTGTTTAAAGACCAGATTATGAACTTCAACAATCTATAATAATGCTAATCTACATCAATGAATCTCACAAAGTAATATAGTATCAAGATAGGAAGCCAGTTATGAAAGAGAAAACATGCAGTTACCCTTTGGTTGTAGGAGGGGTGGTGATGCAGGTAGTAACTGAAAGATGGTCCAAGTGCAGCTTCTATGGTGTGATATAGTGGATGTGAAAACCATTGGTATTGGTAAGCTTCTTAAAAATCCAGATAGATGAAATAAAAATTATATGTGAAGATTTTTTGGCAACTGTTTTAGGTTCAGCCATCTAGGAGGTTATGAAGGGAATGGAATTATAGCAGGGGGGATTATGCGTTAAAAATGACACACTATGTGTAAGATACTGT
>NW_012101443.1:1704910-1707261 GCF_000951045.1 Mandrillus leucophaeus
ATCTCAGCTCATTGCAACCTCTGCCTCCAGGTTCAAGCGATTCTCCTGCCTCAGCCTCCTGAGTAGCTGGGATTATAGGTGCATGCCACCACGCCCAGCTATTTCTAGTAGAGATGGGGTTTCACCATGTTGGCCAGGCTGGTCTCGAACTCCTAACCTCATGATCCGCCCACCTCAGCCTCCCAAAGAGCTGGGTCACATGCGTAAGCCACTGCGCCTGGCCTTATTTTATTTTTTTTAAAGCTATCTCCTACAGGAAGGAACGCATAATTTTTTATTTTTACTTTTTTTTTTTTTTTTGAGACTCTCGTTCGGTCGCCCAGGCTAGAGTGCAGTGGCGCTCTTGGCTCACTGCAACCTCCGCCTCCTGGGTTCAAGCGATTCTCCTGCCTCAGCCTCCCGAGTAGCTGGGATTACAGGCGCCTGCCACCACGTCTGGCTAATTTTTGTACTTTTAGCAGAGATGGGGTTTCACCACGTTGGCCAGTCTGGTCTCGAACTCCTGAGTTCAAGTGATCCGCCCGCCTTGGCCTCCCAAAGTGCTGAGATTACAGGCTTGTGCCACCTCGCCCGGCTGGAAAGCATAATTTTCAAAATGGTTATAACAGAAATTAGATTGGAAAGGGGCTTGTAGTAGAAACATGACCTCCGGGTAGACCAGGAAGAAAAATTAGATTCAGAAATGTCAGGGCTACTCTTTCAGCTTTACTCTTCTCCAACTGGGTTGTCGGTGCTAGTCCACAAATGTGAATAAACATTAAAGCAGATAGGTATGCATGGCGGAATCTGAGAAGCATTCGTTTCGTATATACAAAGTGCCTGTTGCGTGTTCAGGTAGAAGACCATAGTGCAATGGTGGAGACAGATTATGTCGACAAATTATTCAAATATAGTGTACCAAATATGCAATGTAATTAGGAAAAAACCCGAGGGCAAAAAGAAAGGCGTGACAATGCTTTGGGGAATTTGGAAAGGTTTTATTGGTATGACATTTAAGTTGGGCCTTGAAGGATAGGGAGATGTTTGTCAGTTATGTTTAGAAACGTAACCAGAGGAAGCCCAGAAGCCTAGAGCGTTAAGGAACTGCGCAGCAACTCAGGCTGGATTGAGTACTGGGCTGATGTGTCAGGTGCAATAACAGAATGAGAGGCAAGGAAAGCAGGTCGGGGGCTGGAGAGAACAGGATCTGCAAGGTTCTTGTAAATCAGAAGGCAATATGGCACAGAGGTTAGGAGAAACGCTTCCTTCTAAGTTGCGCTCCATCACTTGCTAGCAGTATGATCTACGCTGGCATGGGCTTGGGCGTACCCATTTGCAACATGGGAAAATAGTCTTTTCCTTATACGGCTTAAATGACTGAATGGGTATCAGTCAGTTAGGGCAGCGTGCAGCTCTTATTAAGCGCTAAATGAGAATGTATTATCATCACGAAGCCAAATCACGCAAAAGCTCGGTTTCTAGGAGGGTCCCCCAGCCTCCTCCCCACTGCTACCGTTAGGGAAGAAAAGTTCTCTCGGTTCGGGCCGCGCCCACTCCCCACTCCTCAGCCCTCCTAGGCCTCCGACTTTCTTCAGCGAGCAGGGCCGGCCCAGGGAGGGGGTAGATGGGCCTGGTGGGCAGCGGAGACGCAGCCGCTTACCAGGGCTGGGGTCCCGCTCTTCGTCCTCCGCTGTTCCGCGGGCCTTGAAGCCGGGCGGCAGGGCCGGTCCGATTAGGTCTCTTGCCATCCGCGGTGGCTGACACTGGTCACAGATACGAGTCTATCCACCAACGTCAAAACTACCCAAATGGAATCCCGCGATCAGCAGCGAAGAATGGAAGGTTTCCCGACGCCGACCAATGACGTAAGGCCTGTGGTTGGCTGAGCGCCGTAGTTCACCGTAAAGGAAGTGACGCCTAATGCTTGCTCCACAGTCGCGTGCTAGACTCCGGACCCGGCAGGTGGTATGGCTGAGCCGGCTAGTGATTTCGTGACTCCTACCGGGTGGCGTGCGTCTCCCGAGCTGACTCCCACGTTAGGGCCGCTGAGCGACACTGCCCCGCCACGGGACAGCTGGGTGTTCTGGGCAATGCTGCCGCCGCCGCCACCACCGCTTACGTCCTCGCTTCCCGCAGCCGGGTCAAAGCCTTCCTCTGAGTCGCAGCCCCCCATGGAGGCCCAGTCTCTTCCTGGGGCGCCGCCCCCCTTCGACGCCCAGATTCTTCCCGGGGCGCAACCCCCTTTCGACGCCCAGTCCCCTCTTGATTCTCAACCTCAACCCAACGGCCAACCTTGGAATTTCCACGCTTCGACATCATGGTATTGGAGACAGTCTTCTGATAGGTTTCCTCGGCATCAGAAGTCCTTCAAC
>NW_012101443.1:1709821-1713085 GCF_000951045.1 Mandrillus leucophaeus
GCGCTCCATCACTTGCTAGCAGTATGATCTACGCTGGCATGGGCTTGGGCGTACCCATTTGCAACATGGGAAAATAGTCTTTTCCTTATACGGCTTAAATGACTGAATGGGTATCAGTCAGTTAGGGCAGCGTGCAGCTCTTATTAAGCGCTAAATGAGAATGTATTATCATCACGAAGCCAAATCACGCAAAAGCTCGGTTTCTAGGAGGGTCCCCCAGCCTCCTCCCCACTGCTACCGTTAGGGAAGAAAAGTTCTCTCGGTTCGGGCCGCGCCCACTCCCCACTCCTCAGCCCTCCTAGGCCTCCGACTTTCTTCAGCGAGCAGGGCCGGCCCAGGGAGGGGGTAGATGGGCCTGGTGGGCAGCGGAGACGCAGCCGCTTACCAGGGCTGGGGTCCCGCTCTTCGTCCTCCGCTGTTCCGCGGGCCTTGAAGCCGGGCGGCAGGGCCGGTCCGATTAGGTCTCTTGCCATCCGCGGTGGCTGACACTGGTCACAGATACGAGTCTATCCACCAACGTCAAAACTACCCAAATGGAATCCCGCGATCAGCAGCGAAGAATGGAAGGTTTCCCGACGCCGACCAATGACGTAAGGCCTGTGGTTGGCTGAGCGCCGTAGTTCACCGTAAAGGAAGTGACGCCTAATGCTTGCTCCACAGTCGCGTGCTAGACTCCGGACCCGGCAGGTGGTATGGCTGAGCCGGCTAGTGATTTCGTGACTCCTACCGGGTGGCGTGCGTCTCCCGAGCTGACTCCCACGTTAGGGCCGCTGAGCGACACTGCCCCGCCACGGGACAGCTGGGTGTTCTGGGCAATGCTGCCGCCGCCGCCACCACCGCTTACGTCCTCGCTTCCCGCAGCCGGGTCAAAGCCTTCCTCTGAGTCGCAGCCCCCCATGGAGGCCCAGTCTCTTCCTGGGGCGCCGCCCCCCTTCGACGCCCAGATTCTTCCCGGGGCGCAACCCCCTTTCGACGCCCAGTCCCCTCTTGATTCTCAACCTCAACCCAACGGCCAACCTTGGAATTTCCACGCTTCGACATCATGGTATTGGAGACAGTCTTCTGATAGGTTTCCTCGGCATCAGAAGTCCTTCAACTCTCCAGGTAGGCTATTTTTCCACGTGGGTCAACCCCTTTACCTTTTTTCCCCGTTCTTTCCTCTCCCCTTTCTCCGTTTTCTCACTCCACTCTGCCTTGCCTCTGCACTCTTGGAGTCTGGTCATTAGTATCTCAAAATATATCTGATTGGAATGTTTTCCTGTTGCCTGTTAATTCCATTTAGCAGTTGTTTATTGAATTCCAAGTATGTACCAGAATTTAGGTATATAGCAGTGAGCAGAACATACAAAAAATATTACGGAGCTTAATATTAATATCTCTCTTGTGTAGGAAGACAGACAATAAACAAAATAAAATATTGTGCATTAGAAGGTTAAGAGTGCAGTGGAGAGAGATAAAACAAAGAAGAATGGTAAGTAGTGCAGGGTTTTCTTTTTTTTTTTCTTTTCTTTTCTTTTTTGGAGACAGAGTGCCTCTGTCGCCCGGGGTGGAGTGAAGAGTAGCGCGATCTACTTCACTCCAGCCTATGCAATCTGCAGAGAGGCTCACTGCAACCTCTGCTGGGTTCAAGCAATTCTCGTGCGTCAAACTCCCGAGTAGCTGGGACTACAGGCCCGCGCCACCACGCCTGGCTAATTTTTTGTATTTTTAGTAGAGATGGGGTTGCGCCGTGTTGGCCAGGCCTGTCTCGAACTCCTGAGCTCAGGCATCCGCCCGTTTCGGCCTCCCAGAGTGTTGGGATTACAGGCGTGAGCCACCGTGCCCGGCCGGGTAGTGCAGTTTTAAATATCATTGTTAGTCATAAGAAAGGTGACATATGAGCGAAGACTTCAGGGAGGTGAGGGATCACAGCCATGCATACATCTGGGAGAATAGGGGTATAGGCAGAAGGAACTGCAAGTGCAAAGGCCTTGAGGCTTAGAAGCTATACATCAAAATGGGAACCAGCGTGGCTACAGAGGACTGAGTCTGGAGTATAATTGTAGAAGATAGGGGAAGAGGGTAAGACCTGGTATGTCTTTGTAGATCGTGGGACTTTGACTTTTACTGTTGTGAGGTGGGTAGTACAGGGGATTGACATGATCTGATTTACTTAAGAGGATTAATGTGTCTGTTGGTGGGAACTGACTGAAAGGGAAACCGGTTAGGAAGCTATTGTAATTACTTGTCTAAATGAGAGACACTGGAGACTTGGACCAAGGTGAAGCCCAAAGGATGGTGAGAAGTAGTTGGATTCTAGATCTAGGGATACCTTGGAGCTCTTGTGGGTTCAGTTACAGACCACTGCAGTAAAGCAAGTCACACAATTTGTTTTTTTTTTTTTTGGTTTTCCAGTGCATGTAAAAGTTATGTTTTCCTGCAGATCATATGGGGCAAAAAAGTTGTTTTTACATTATACCACAGTCTGTTAAGTGTGCAATACCATTATGTCTCAAAAAACAACTTACATACCTTGATTAAAAAATACTTTAGGCTGAGCAGGGTAACTCACACCTATAATCTCGGCACTTTATTTATTTCTGTTTTTAAATTTGTTGAGACAGAGTCTCTGTTGCTCAGGCTGGAGTGCAATGGCGCGATCTTGGCTCACTGCAACCTCCACCTCCAAGGTTCAAGTGATTCTCCTGCCTCAGCCTCCCGAGTAGCTGTTATTACAGGTGTCCGCCACCAAGCCTGGCTAATTTTTGTATTTTTAGTAGAGACAAAGTTTCACCATGTTGGCCAGGCTGATCTCAAACTCCTGACCTCAAGCGATCCACCCTCCTTGGCCTCTGAAAGTGCTGGGATTACAAGCGTGAGCCACTGCACCTAGCCTAATCTCAGCACTTTGAGAGGCAGAGACAAGAGGATTGTTTGAGCCCAGGAGTTTGAGACCTGCCTGGGCAACAAAGTGAGACCCCCGTCTCTACAAAAAAAATAAAATTAACCAGGCATAGTGGCATGCCTGTGGTCCCAGGTGCATGGGAGGCTGAGGCAGGAGGATTCCTTGAGCCCAGGAAGTCGAGGCTACTTTATCAACTGAGTTTGTATAATATTATAAATCCTTTGTTGTCATTTCAACAGTGTTCACCAGGAGTAGATTCCTCTCAAAAAAGCACTTTCTTTCCTCATCCATAAGAAGCCACTCCTCATCCATTAAAGTTTTACCACGAGATTGCAGCAAATCAGTCACATCTTGTGGCTTTACTTTTTTTTTTTTTTTTT
>NW_012101443.1:1718868-1720122 GCF_000951045.1 Mandrillus leucophaeus
TTTTTTTTTTTTTTTTTAAGAGACAAGGGGCCGGGTGCAGTGGCTCACGCCTGTAATCCCAGCACTTTGGGAAGCCAAGACACGTGGATCACTTGAGGTCAGGAGTTTGAGACCAGTGTGGCCAACATGGTGAAACCCTGTCTCTGCTAAAAAATACAATAATTACCCAGGCGTGGTGGCACATGCCTGCAATCCCAGCTACTCGGGAGGCTGAGGCAGGAGAATCGCTTGAACCTGGGAAGTGGAGGTTGCAGTGAGCCAAGATTGTGCCACCGCACTCTAGGCTGGGCAACAAGAGCAAAACTCCATCTCCCCCCGCCGACCAAAAAATGAATAAATAAATAAGAGACAGGGTCAGCTGGGTGTGGTGGCTTATGCCTGTAGTCCCAGGACTTTGGGAGGCTGAGGCAGGCAGATCGGTTGAGGCCAAGAGTGTGAGATCAGCCTGGGCAATGTAGTGACACCCCATCTCTATAAAAAGAATAATTTTTTTAAAAAGAGACAGAAACAAGGTCTTGTGCTGTTGCCCAGGCTGGAGTGTAGTGGCATGATCATGGCTTACTGCAGCCTCAAAGTCCTGAGCTCAAGTGATCCTCCCACCTCAGCCTCCACTGCAGCTAGGACTACAGGTGCGTGCCATCATGCCAAGCTAATTTTTAAATTTTTTTGTAGAAATGGGGTCATGTGAGGTTACCTAGGCTGGTCCTGAAGTCCTGGCCTTGTGCAATCCTCCTGCCTCAGCTTCCCAAAGTGCTAGGATTATAGGCATGAGCCACCATGCCTGGCCCATATGCAGATTTTTGAGTCAAGTTGTGACAGGATTGGAGAATTTTTTTGTGTGTGTGTGTGTCAGTATGCAAGGTTTGTTGGAAGAGGGGGCTTAGGAACTGGAAGACAATCTACGAGTAATCTGGTGGAAGATCAGAATTTCTGACTTGGGGCATGGTAATAAGAATAGAAAAGTACAGTGGGATTTGAGAGGAGATATATTTCACAAGGTTCTGTTTTCCTGATGTGAAATTGATGCTGAAGGAGCTGTGGTGGGGATTTTACTGGTTACATTTCTGATATTTGAAATAACCGAAGGAATTTCATCAGGTTAGGTTGTCCATTTCTGAACTTTGACGCCTAAAGCATCTGTGGACATATCATACCAGTCTTTGTTTGAAAAATAGTCATTTGGTAGACTAATCTTAATCTTTGTTATTTTGTTTGAACTACTATTCCTCCTAGAAGGGTAGTTTAGCAGTGTTT
>NW_012101443.1:1722445-1725118 GCF_000951045.1 Mandrillus leucophaeus
GGCTCACTGCAAGCTCCGCCTCCTGGGTTCATGTCATTCTCCTGCCTCAGCCTCCCAAGTCGCTGGGACTACAGGCGCTGGCCCCCATGCCTGGCTAATTTTTTGTATTTTTATTGGAGGTGGGGTTTCACCGTGTTAGCCAGGATGGTCTCAATCGCCTGACCTTGTGATCCACCCGCCTAGGCCTCCCAGAGTGTTGGGATTATAGGCGTGAGCCGCTGTGCCCGGCCCCTTCACTTCTAATTCTAGTTCTCTTGCTGTTTCTACTGCATCTGAAGTGACTTCCTCCACTGAAGTCTTGAACTCCTCAAAATCATCTATGAGGGTTGGAATTTCTTCTTTCAAACTCCTGTTAATGTTGATCTTTTGACTTCCTTCCATAAATCATGAATGTTCTTAATGGTGTCTTGAATAGTGAATCGAAACCTCCTTTCTAGGTTTTTAATCTACTTTGCTCAGATCCATTGGAGGAATCACTATCTATGAATCACTATGAATTTCTTTCAAGAACTTTTCAGCCAGGCACGGTGGCTCACAACTGTGATCCAAGCACTTCAGGAGGCCAGAACAGGAGGATCCCTTGAGCCCAGGAGGTTGAGGTTGCAATGAGCTTTGACTGCACCTTTACATTCCAGCCTGGCTAACAGAGTGAGACCCTTTCTCAGTAGTTACATTCACAACTTGGCTAGCTGTTTGGCACAAGAGGCCTGGCTTTTGGCTTGTATCAGCTTTCAACATGTCTTCCTCACTAAGCTTAATCATTTCTGGCTTTTGATTTAAAATGAGAGACATGCGACTTCCTTTTGCTTGAACACTTAGAGGCCATGATGGGGTTATTAATTGGCCTACTTTTGAATATTGTGTCTCAGAGGATAGGGAGTCCTGAGGAGAGGGAGAGGAGAAGCACCGGTTGGTGGAGCAGTTAGAACATACACAGCATTTATAAAGTTCACCATCTTATATGGCCATGATTCATGGTGTCTCAAAACAATTAGAGTAGTAGCATCAAAGTATAACAGATGTAATAAAAATGAAAAAGTTTGAAATATTTCGAGAATCATCAAAATGTGACACAGAGACAGCACATTGTTGTTGGAAAAATGGTGCCGATAGACCTGCTTGATGTAGGGTTGCCACAGACCCTTAGCTTGCAAAATCTCAGTAAAATGAAGTGCAGTGAAACAAGGTATGCTTTTATACCTTAAAGGTGCGGACAGCATGATTTACTGAAAGATAGGGTATATGGGATGCAAGATAAAGAGGAGAGAAGGATAATTTAAAGCTTTTTGCCAAGTAATTGGAAGGGTGGAGTTGCTACTAACTGAGATGGGTAAGAATGTAGATGGAGCAGATTTGGAAGGAAGTCCTGGAATTGAAATTGGAATATATTTGTGTCAGGTAGAGATTCTGAATAGGCTTTTAGCTATTAGTCTGTACTTTCAGGGGAGATTTGTGACTGGAGCTATAAATTTGGGTGTTGACACCATATAGATCATATTTCAAGCTACAAGATTGTTCACTTAAAACCTTTCTCCAACTTTGCATAAAATTCAATTCTGCATTAAACTGAATCCAAACAATTAGTGTTTTATTTATTATTTTATTTTATTTATTTATTTTTTTAAATAGAGTCTCTCTCTGTCACCCAGGCTGGACCAGTGGCAGCATCTCAGCTCACTGCAACCTCCACCTCCTGGGTTCAAGGGATCCTTCTGCCTCAGCCTCCTGAGTAGCTGGGACTACAGGCACGCACTACCACGCCTGGCTAATTTTTGTATTTTTAATAGAGACTGGGTTTCACCATATTGGCCAGGCTGGTCTCGAGCTGCTGACTGCAAGTGATCTGCCCGCCTTGGCCTCCCAAAGCACTGGGAATACAGGAATGAGCCACCCCGCCTGGCCCAGACAGTTAGTGTTTATTGTATGGCAGATGCTGGAAATATGGACTTGGCTAAGTCAGATGAGATATGTTCATAAGTATGAACCAAAATACAATGTGACTGATGGTAGAGGCATATAATAGCTGATTTCAGAATGTAGAGGAAATTGGGAAAAGCTTTTGGAAGAAGTGTCTTAGGAGATGTATAGTATTTGGGAAGAGATGTTTCTTAGGTAGAGAAGGAGGTGTCAATACAAGGCAAGTTCTGGAGATTGCAGGGTTCTGGTGTGACTGAAGCAGAGTATGTAAAAGGTATGGGGGAAGAGTAGGGTAAGAAAGTAAATTAGAATCTCATGGAAGGTCTCTAGGAAGCTGTCTTAGTCCCTATTGTGCTACCATGACAGAGTATGACCTGTTGGGTAATATATAATGAACAGAAATTTATTTGGCTGATAGTTTTGGAGGTTAAGTCCAAGATCAAGTGGCTCTTGAGGACCTTGCTGCATTGTAACATCAAGGAAGGCATCACATGATGAGAGAGAATGAGAGAAGGTCAAACTCATCCTTTATTATTATTACTTTTTGAGACAGGGTCTTGTTCTGTCGCCCAGGCTGGAGTGCAGTGGCACATATACAGTTCACTGCAGCCTCGACCTGCTGGGCTCAAGTGTTTCTCCCATCTCAGCCTCACAAGTAGGTGGGACTACAGGCATACACCACCAAGCCTGGCTAATTTTTGTATTTTTTGTAGAGACAGAGTCTCGCCAGGCTACTCAGGTTGATCTCAAACTCCT
>NW_012101443.1:1726823-1769083 GCF_000951045.1 Mandrillus leucophaeus
TTCTCCTGCCTCAGCCTCCCAGAGTAGGTGGGACTGCAGGCGCACACCACTACACCTGGCTAATTTTTGTAGTTTTAGTAGAATTGGGGTTTCACTATGTTGGCCAGGCTGGTCTTGAACTCCTGACCTCAAGTGATCCACCTGCCTCTGCCTCCCAAAGTGCTGGGATTACAGGCATGAGCCAACAAGCCTGGCCATATAGTTGATATTTGAACAACGCAACAGTTAGGGGTGCAGTCAAAAGTTTGTGTATAACTTTTGACTCCTCTGAAACTTAACTACTGATGGCCTACTGTTGACTGGAAGTCTTACCAATAACATAAATAGTTGGTTAATATATAAATAGAATGGTGTCCACATATATTTTATACTTCCCTAACATACTTAACTATTTCTTTTTTTTCTTTTATTTGATATTTCTAAGGCTATGTGGTTTATCTGTTTTTCCAAATTGTCACAAATCTCCAAAAAAATTTTTGCAATATATTTATTGAAAAAAATGCTTTTATAAGTGGACCCTTGCAGTTCAAACCTGTGTTGTTCAAGGGTCAGTGGTAGTTATTTTTTTCTAAAAGATGAGCTGCTGTTTTTACTCTATTTTCAGGTCATTTCAACATATTCTGTACTGAGTCTTAATTAGATAACCAATTTGCAATCTGCTCATAATTTATATTAGCACTATTTGGATTTAAAAAGTTTAAAATTATGCCTGGATTTTACTAATATATTTGTTAAAAACAAAATAAAAGAAAGAAACAGAATAATCTCTTCATTGGAAATATACTCACAAGTTTCTCCCACATGAAAGGGTTATTGGAAACATCAAAGTATGTATTACTAGAACAATAGTTATGTTTTTATTGTTGATTAGAGATTTTTCACCAAAAGCCTAATTCCTCTCTGTTTTTGTTTGCAGAAAAGAAAGGAACCAGTTTTTCACTTTTTTTGTGATACCTGTGATCGTGGTTTTAAAAATCAAGAAAAGTATGACAAACACATGTCTGAACATACAAAAGTAGGTTTTCTTAGTTGTCCTGAAACTGATGTAGCAAAGTGGCCTTCTTCTATATGTATATTTGGTAGAAATTCCAAGCTTGTTTTCCTTTAAAGTTTATAGTTTCCATAGAAATATAGTTTGATGACTTGACAGACGGGGGCAGTGACCCTGGGGTTTGAAAGTGGGGATCCCACTGCTTCAGGGAGGAGGTAAGGTGGTAGCAAAGAAGGGAGCTCTGGCAGCTTTTTGTATTTGTGTACCTCTACTGCTTGGGAAGAGGCTGTCGTCCCCTCCAGTTACCTTGTGCATCTTGATGAGTTCTTTCCCCTTGAAGTCCGCCCTTGAACCATACTGTGTAATGTGGCCGTGCCTGTCACCCTCAAAGGCTGGTCCACACCTTATCAAGTACTTTCTAGAAAACTTTAACCAAAATGTTTTAAAGGTTAAAAAGGAAGCCTTTGGTTTGAAAAGGTTCTTTTTCTGCTTTTGGGAATGCCCCTCAAATTTAGGAATCAACATTTCACAGATTTACCCATGTATGCCTTCACTCAAGTGGAGAAGTAAATAAGATACATTATTGTGCCATGTACTCTGAGAGTGTCATTCCTTTGCCTAAAGGCAGCCCTGTTTTGGAATCATTTTTGTTTTACTACTGACATAAGTATGCAGAGATAATACCATGTAGATGGGATAACTATGTAATACAGCCAGAATATGTCTGTGTATGTATAGTGGGGTAAATGTAACATGGAAACATTTATTAAATAGTGGTTTTTTTTTTTTTTAACTCTTATAGTGCCCTGAAGTAGATTGCTCTTTTACTGCACACGAGAAGATTGTCCAGTTCCATTGGAGAAATGTAAGTTCTGTTTTTTATCCTATTTTTAAATACATGCTCTTTTTATTTTATTGATCTGTTATCTTCACAACTGTTCATTTATATACCTAATAGTAAGTAACATTCATGGAATACTTTGTAAGGATTTTGACATCATTTATTCAAGTTTTTCCTCACAAATAACTGTGGTTGTTTATATTGGCCCCATTTAAAATATTTTAAAAAATGAATTGCCCAAGGCCTGAGAACCGATTCTTGGACCTCAGTTTCTTCACTCCAAATTGTATACTGCTTTACTACACCATGCTGCTACAGATTGTCACGTCTACTCATATCTTTAGTGACCGCTCTAGGTTTTGGTTGGTAAGTCATTCATTTGGGTGTTTAATGTGGTTTGAGAGAATGGGTGACATATCTACTTTGTGATCAAAATTATGTTACCCCTTTTCCCTCTATTAATAGCACTAATTAAATACATGATAGATTCTTCTTCCTTTAAAGAAAAAGTTATAGTACAGATAGATACAACCTCCTTACTTAGTTTTAAAATTGTATCCAACATAAGTTTACTTGTAGAAACAAAGTCTCCAAATTAGTCAAAAGCATATGATATTTCCTCCTGATGTTCAGCAGGCTTTTTCCCCCTAGATGCATGCTCCTGGCATGAAGAAGATCAAGTTAGACACTCCAGAGGAAATTGCACGGTGGAGGGAAGAAAGAAGGAAGTGAGTAGAGTTCAAAACTGGTGAAATAACTATTTTACTGTGGCAAGGCTTATTAATATAGTTAAATTCATTGAATTCCCTTAGAATGTTGGAACTAGGGAACAGGACCATAAGGCATATTATGTAAGACTATTATTGAATGTAGTTTTAGGAGGACCTAATAAGAACTCTTCATTTAAGTAGCGAATGTGTCATAATGGGACTGTATGTTGCTCTTTGAGGGGGGCTACTACATGTCACCTGTTAGATGTTCAGTGGTTGAGGCAATAATGGGTGGGTACTCTTACCAAAAAGTGTATTATACAGAAGTGTATTATCACAGAAAAGTACATCTGGTACATCACCACATATGTCAGTGGATTTAAACCGAAACCCTTAAGGTGAGTCAAGTACAAATGTAACCTGTTGCTCACAAGAGTTTGAAGTATCTTTCTTGATCTTTAAGGATAGTTCTTGTTTTCATCCCAGGCTTACCTCTAAATAAGATATACAGGTGCTAAGGCTAAGATATACAGGTGCTTTTCCTTAACAATGAGAAGATCAGGAATTCATTCCTGTAATTAAAGAAATTTGAGCATCGCCATGTAACTTGTGGTTTTACACTTACTAAGGAAGAAAGTTTAGTTGATGTCTAGCTGTAATATACTTGAAATTCCACTAGGGCCCTGTTGTACTGCCTTCTTAGAAAAGACTAGAACGCTTCTTCCTGAAGCAGAAGACTATGCAGAACTACTCTAATGATCAGTTGCACTTTTAAAGTCAACTGCTCTTTTCCTGGAATTAAAAAACAAAGAGAGCCTGGGATGAAAACAAGAAGAACTATCCTTAAAGGTCAAGAAAGATACTTCAAACTCTTGTGAACAGCAGGTTACATTTGTACTTGGCTCACCTTAGTTTAAGGTTCAGTTTAAATACACTGACATGGGTGGTGATGTGCCAGATGTACTCTTCTGTGAAAAAGTTAGATGCTGCCCTTTACAGCTTTAGAGGTAATTGTGAGGGAGACCAGCAGAAGCATGAAGATTCAGAACTAACTGAGAATAAATATAATTCAACAAACGTGTATCAGGTATTAATACTATGTGCAAAGGAAAGAGTTGGATGAGGGTGAAGGGACAATTAGAAATCAATTTTTTTTTGAGACAGAGTCTCACTCTGTCACTCAGGCTGGAGTGCAGTGGCGCAATCTCGGCTCACTGCAACCTCCACCTCCTGAGTTCAAGTGATTCTCCTGCCTCAGCCTCCCAAGTAGCTGGGATTACAGGTGTGCGCCACCACACCTGACTAAGTTTTGTATTTTTAGTAGAGACAGGGTTTTGCCATGTTGGCCAGGCTGGTCTCGAACTTCTGACCTCAAGTGATCCACCTGTCTTGGCCTTACAAAGTGCTGGGATTATAGGCGTGAGCCACCATGCCCAGCCGAGGAATTCAATTTTTAAACAAGTCGGGTCTAGCCAGTCAACAGGGACTTGGTGGACATAACGTAGCATTTCAAGAGCATCTGTGGCTAACAAATGAAGGAATCTAGGCCACCTGGAGTAGAGTATATTAGAATGCCTTTTTCCTTTGATCTCTTTGGCAAAATCTTACTTATCTTGTAGGCCTGTTTTAAAGGTTGCCTGATTTACCACTCTCTTCTTACTCTTCACTTCCTCTGTGTCAGTGCTACCAGAGTGCCAGTCTATAACAAAAGAGCTTGTACCAGAATGTAAATCAGTATATTACTTCCTTTATTGATAAGAAAAAATGAAAAAATGTCAGCTGAACTAAATATCATGCTTAGTGACATAGTTGATTTCTACTCTGGTGTGTGTGGATTGGCTGGTTGCCAGTCCCTGAAATACACTACCCTAAAGCATTAGTTACTACCTCCTTTGCAAATACATAGCTTATTTATACAACCATAGTACATTTGTCACATTACATTATAGTTGGCCCTGCTTTTATACATCTTTGATTCTGCTGTGCTTTGCACAGTGCCTAGAATTTAGTGTGTGAGAAATACGTATTTGTTGACTGAAGTACTGTTAAATAGTGTAGAGTGGGAATACTTAACCGTGGCAGTGATAAGGGAGCCTTAGCCAATTGCAAGGTCAAACTTAGAAGTTGAAGGAGTTTGGACCATGCTGTGGTTTGAATGTGTTCCCCAAAAGTTCATTTGTTGGAAACTTGGTCCCCAGTGTGGCAGTGTTGAGAGGTGGGACCTTTGGGAGGTAATTGGATCGTGAAGGTAGAACCCTCATAAATGGATTAATTCATTCATGGATTGGTGGATTAATGGATTAAAGAATTCATGAATTATCAAGGGAGTGGGCTTATTATCATCAGAGTGAGTCAATTATAAAGATCAGTTTGCCTGTCTCCTGTGAACCCCCTTGCCATGTGATGCCCTCTGCTGCCTTGGAACTCTACAGAGTCTCCACCCAGCCACCAAAACTGTAAGAAATAAATTTTTTTTCTTTATAAATTATCCAATCTCACATATTCAGTTATAGCAACATAAAATGGACGGAGACCATGAAGTAGTTTGACGTAGGAATTTTGAAGCACGGGATCTGAAGCTCCTTGCCTTCTGTAGGTAGCTTCTTTGCAGATACAAATTTTTCTCCTCATGACATCACTCCCCAAATAGCTGGGCTTTTTTTTTAATGTTTTGTTTGTTCTCCTTGTTTCTTTTCTATCTGTTGATTGTTTCTTCTTCCTTCTCTTGTTCTTCCTCTTCTTTTTCTTCTTCCTCCTCCTCGTCCTCTTCCTCCTCTTCCTCCTCATCCTCTTCTTCCTCCTTCTCTTCCTCCTCCTCTTCGTCTTCCTCCTCTTCTTCCTCCTCCTCCTCCTCTTCTTCCTCCTCCTCTTCCTCCTCCTTTCTTCTCCTCTTTCCTTCTTCTTCTTTCATTTTTTGCATAGAGCAGTAATCAAACAAGAGGTTAACTCCACTTCCTTTCTGACATGTATATTATAAAGAGCTGCTGCTGAATGTATGAAAGATTGTATCCTTCTAGATGGGATGGAAATGGCCTAACTGCTAAGACACTACGTTTTTTCCCCCTGCTATTTAGCCTTGACTTTGATCAGTTAGAGGTTGGTTCAACTCATTGGTGTCAGTCCCTTTTATAAATGTTTAATTCTCTTGAGGGGAATGGTAGCAGTTACTAGTCAGCACTGATTGTAAAACAACTCGAAAGTTATCTGACTAAACTTACATTTCTGAAGCTTTGAGTTTACTGAAGGGTATAGGAAAAGTCTGAAGTGACTTCTCGATTTGCCAACTTTGGTTCTTCTATCTTGTGGTTGTATAAATTAAATCATTTAAACTGGGAAATGTGGAACCACTATTAAATTAATGGTAACCAACTTTACTCTTTCTACTTTGTCTATAGCACTTTCACTCTCCCATGACCCTCTACTATTCCCTCCCTCAGCATATAAGAGGAAGGGGACTTCTGTAATCCCAGCACTTTGGGAAGCTGAGGCGGTTGGATCACAAGGTCAGGAGATCGAGACCATCCTGGCTAACACGGTGAAACTCCATCTCTACTAAAAATACAAAAAAGTTAGCCAGGCGTGGTGGCATGCACCTGTAGTCCCAGCTACTCGGGAGGCTGAGGCAGGAGAATGGCGTGAACTTGGGAGGCGGAACTTGCAGTGAGCCGAGATTGTGCCACTGCACTCCAGCCTGGGTGACAGAGCGAGACTCTGTCTCAAAACAAAAAAAAGAGGAAGAGGATTTCATCTAGTCTGGAAGATTAGGGTGTTTCATGACAAAGGGAGGGGTAGCTGAACTCAGAACTAACTAGGAAAAGATAAGGGGAGGCAGGGATTAGTGGTCAGACAGAGGTTAGCATGTTCAAGGAACTGTGAGTATAGGTAAGAAAAAAGGATGGCAGTTGTGGGGGTGGAGAGAACGAGGTGGATGTAGAACATCTGGGAGGTGAAAATGGACAGTGGGGATTAAATGATTATGAGGTTGAAGAGGAGAGAGGTTTTAGGAGACTTCCAGGTTTCTGGGCTGAGCACCTCTGTGAAAGGTGGTTCCTCTTGCTGAGGCAGGGAACACTGGAAGAGGATGGGGTTTGGAGGTATTGGTTTGGACATTGTTGAGTCTGAGGAGATCCTGAGGCATCTATTTGAAGATGTTGAGTAGGCATTGGGACTTGGACCAGACTAGACTGGAGATAGTTTTCTGAGTCATGAAACTGTGAATATGGAAGAGATTCCCCACAGAGACAGGGTAGAGTGGAAAGAGAAGGTAGCCTAATATTGAACCTTGAGCCCTTCCAACATAAAGGTCTAATAAAGAATAAAATCCAACAAGCCTGCTGAGTGGGAACCAGAGAGGTCGAAGAAAACTTCCTCTGGAAGCCAGCGAAGGGGAGAATTTTGAGAAGGAAGATATGGTTAGCAGTGCAGATTGCAATGGAAAGGTCAAATAAAACGAGAACAGAAAGTGACTGATGTTGTGACATACACAGGGCCTCCTTGATGAGGGTTCCAGGTGATTCCTCCTTGGCCCTTCTCCTTTGAGCTCTGTGCCATCTGTCTTCAATTCTCATACCCTCCCCAGGGATTGATTGCCTTTGTCACTCGCCCTTGGCATGTTAGATGCTGCAGTGGAATTGTATATATTTTGAATTCATTCAACAGCTTTTCACTTTCAGATTTCTAACCGCCAAGCCTGGGCAATCAAGTGATACCCTGTATCTACAAAAATAAAAAATTAGCCAGGCGTAGTGGTCTGCACCTGTAGTCCAAGCCACTCAGGAGACTGAGGCAGGAAGATCCCTTGAGCCCAGGAGTTTGAAGTTGCAGTGGGCAACTCACGCCACTGCGCTGCAGCTTGGGTAATAGAGCGAGACCTTGTCTCAAACAAAACAAAACAAAACAAAATAAATTTCCAGTGCCCTTCACCTTCATGCAGTTTCAGCCACTTACTTTACATCCTAGATTCTAAAGTTGGACGTACTCCTCTTTCCATCTGTCCAGCTCACTGTCACCTCTACCAGGCTTGGAATAGTTGAGGCTTCCCATCCTCTTTACCTTGTTTTTCTGTCATATTCCTTCTTCCTTCACTTCCCTACCCAGCCTAGCTCACTTCAGCTGCTCCTATCAATATCTCAGCTTCCTTCTTCCTTTGTCCTCCATTGCACTCATCTGGCAAAATCCCAGCTCTGGCTCAGTTGCTACATCCTGTTCAAGAAAACCCACACAATTGAAGTGTAGTCTGCAAGTGAACACTTGGCAGTGCTATCTGACTTAAGAAGTTGGCTTGACCAAAGAGAAATTTAGGGTATTTTCTTTGTGTCTTGTTGTTTTGTGGTGCAAAATTAGATGTTCAATATGCATATGTTTCTTAGTTATATGGATGACTGTGTAGTGTAAAATTTAAAAGTTTCCTGAACTGATTTTATTTTTAATCAACTAAAATGCCCATGAGAATAAAACTCTGTAGAACTAGCAACCAGAATCCTATAATGTGGGCTTAACTTGTCTTTTCTGGTTATTTCCACATTATTTGCTTATAGGGGCTTTTTGTCTCAGCCATACTTGTTATTTATCATATCTCATACAGGGTTTGTGAACTCTTGCCCTTTTAGTTTTGTTCATGGTGCTGCTTCTGGAAGATCTTACCTTCTCCATCTTTTCTTTTTTTTTTTTGAGACGGAGTCTCGCTCTGTCGCCCAGGCTGGAGTGCAGTGTCACAATCTCGGCTCACTGCAAGCTCTGCCTCCTGGGTCCACGTCATTCTCCTGCCTCAGCCTCCTGAGTAGCTGGAGCTACAGGCGCCTGCCACCACGCCCAGCTAATTTTTTTTTTGTATTTTTAGTAGACATGGGGTTTCACCATGTTAAGCCAGGATAGTCTCAATCTCCTGACCTCGTGATTGGCCCGCCTCGGCCTCCCAAAGTGCTGGGGTTGCAGGTGTGAGCCACTGCGCCTGGCCTTACCTGCTCCATCTTTAAAGTTCTGCTCATTGCTCTTAGCTCATCTGAAATCCATCCACTTTTGGGGATATTTTTTCTCATCTGCCTAGAGAAATGTCTTGCCCTTCTTTGAATATGGTACCTCCTTTCTGCCTCTTTAGCACAGATATCCGTTATTATGACCCTGTTGGTGAACTTCTTTGTATATGTGTCTTTTATTCTTGAATTAAGTGTGAGCTCTGAAATGTAAGAACCAACTTTTACCTGGCTGTTTCTATCCCATAGTGCCACAGTTATAGGGAAGGCTTGTAAATGTTATTGTGTGTAAATGGGGCTTGAAGATACTTTTATTATGGGTATAATTCTGTTTTGGTACACACAAGTGGTTGGAGAAATCTTACTGAGACTTGTATTTATAAGTAATGTTTGAGCTGTACCTTTGTTGTTTTTAGAGAAATTGGGCAGAAATGTGTTGATATGATTAATAATTATGCTTGGAAATTATAGTGTAACTAATAGTACTTAAACTGCTGTGGTTTTGAACTTTAAATTCTCACTACATAGGGTAGACCATCACTGAGACAAACCATATTGATCCGTATTTTGTATTAATGTATTAATGTATAAAGTATTAATGACTTTTCCCTACGTGAGTGTGAACTATGCCCCCTTGTGGTTTTGTGCAACAAATGTTTAAAGGAAAAATTTTCCACTGGCTAGAGAAACTTGAGGAATATTAATATTTGAAGATGAAAACTAGCTTAGGCAGCATGTATTTATATAAAGTTCCTGTAGAAGACTAGTTTGATTTTCTAATGTTAGCAAGAAATCTCAGCAACCTTTCAATAAATGTTAATAGACATTTTGCTTATCTTTGAATAACTTCTTGACAGTAGTTTAGTTTGAAAATTAGAGGTGAACATTCAGTATTTGAAAGGACAGAGATTTTGCTATATGTGGCTGAGTTCACCAAAAACGGACACAAGTAACCTCTTGCCTTTAGGATTCTCACTGTACTATGAAATGAATAAATATACATTAGGTGGCCATAAGACCACAGGTAACTGAAGCATTAATTTTAGCTATGTAGGGATAATCCTGACTGGTCAAGGGATATTTGAGTTTTTGGAGGGGAGGGCCATCAATTTGTTTTTCAAGACTTCCTATAAGAAGTGATGTGTCTCCCTCCCCCAATTTATTTTAATGGATATTATACATATAGTGAAATTCACCCTTTTTAGTGGATAGTTCTAACAAATATATACTGTCATGTAAATACCACCAGAATCATGATATAGAACAGTGTTTCTTCACCTGGAAAAATTGCCTTATGCCCTGATGGCAGCCTCCCCTCCACCCACTGGCAACCACTGGTTTATTTTTTGTTCTTATATTCATACTTCTGCAGAAACATCACATAAATGGAATCATATAGTATGTGGCCTTTATAGTCTGACTCACTTATTCTTAGTCTGCATTTGAGAGTTATCCATGTTGTTCCTTGTAGCAGTTGTTTGTTTTTTATTGCTGAGTATTACTCTTTTCCATTGCGTGGATGCATCACAGTTTGTTTATCCATTCCCAGTTGAGTGTTGTTTCCAGTAGTTAGCCTTTATGTAAAGTCTTCATAAACACTCATGTGTAGGTTTTTGTTTTGAATATAGGGTTTTATTTGGCTTGGATAAATATCCAGGAGTGGGATTGGTTAGTCATATGGTAAGCATATGTTTAACTTTATGAGGAACTGCCAAACTGTTTAGGAGGATAGTTTTAAATCAAGATATGCCTATTTGAGCATGGAAAGTATTCAGATAAAAGGAGATGGTAGGGTGCAGTGGTGCTTGCGTCAGCTAGTCATGCTCTAGGAAATGGAATGGCAACCTTACTACCATGGCTTAGTGCAAAGAGGTGTCGTTTTCCCAAGGTTAAAAAAAAAAAAAAAATCAGGGCTGCTGTTGCTGCATGACAGTACCATGGATGTAGGCGGTCTCTTGTTGCACCGGAGTAGGTGGCTCTCCTCTTGCCTGTCACCAGAATGTTCTTGCATATGCAAATATTAAGCCACAGAATAGGCAGAAAGAAGAGAAAAAGGCAAAAGGTATATGTAGCCTTGTTTCTCCCCTTTTCATTGGGAAAACAGTAGCTTTGTTTTTAGTTCCAACCAGGAGATACTTATATGGATCTCATTGGCTAGAAGTGGGTTGCTTGACTACCTTCAGTGGGAGTGGAGTTGATGGGATGCCCCAAAACAAAATTGCTAAGGAATGGGGGAGAATAGGCTATTAGCAGTGTTTGCTTTAATTCTTAGTGGCACAGTGGAATTTCAAAACTGTAGGTGAGTTTTGGAAGCAGCTCTATCCTTCTGAATAAAGGATTGGCTTGAGCAAGTGTTTGATAGGCTTGCTGGTGATTCTTTGTATGTAGGACAGGTGGGGGCAGAGGGGATAGAGTCTAGCTCTGGTTTCCAGAGGTATGCTATGACAGCAGGCAGAAGTGTCTTGGAAGAGGAATGGGCAAAATCTGTTGGCAATAAGTGAGGTTATAGGTTTGTGAAATTTAGAGGTGTTTAAAGAGAATGAGGAAATGGGGTGAAGATGACAGTTTTGGAAGAAGTTTATTTGTACCTGTGGTGTTGCTTTGTTAGTAAGTGCTCTGAAAATTCTTTGGGCACTGGCTGAGTTCATCTGAGGTTCTTCCATATTTTGTTTCTCAGGTTATTGCTCTTTAATGTATTCTGAAGTTTATGTTATATATGTTTTTTCTATATGTGTATTTTATTGGAGGATATGGGAAATACTGCTCTTCTATTGGTATGCTTGATAGATTTCTCAAAAATACACAAATACTATCCCCACTAGCAGTTTTTTAAAGACCTATTATGGGCCGGGCGCGGTGACTCACACCTGTAATCTCAGCACTTTGGGAGGCCAAGGTGGGCAGATCACTTGAGGTCAGGAGTTCGAGACCAGCCTGGCCAACATGGCGAAACCCTATCTCTACTAAAAATACAAAAATTAGCCGGGCATCGTGGCATGTGCCTGTAATCCCAGATACTTGGGAGGCTGAGGCAGGAGAATTGCTTGAACCCGGGGGGCGGAGGTTGCAGTGAGCCAAGATCGTGCCACTGTACTCCAACCTGGGCAACAGAGTGAGACTGTCTCAATAAAAAAACAACAAACAGCAGGGAGGGGAGAGGGATGGCATTGGGAATTATAAATGACGAGTTGATGGGTGCTGACAAGTTGATGGGTGCAGCATACCAACATGGCACAAGTATACATATGTGACAAACCTGCACGTTGTGCACATACATATACCCTAGAACTTAAGGTATAATTAAAAAACAACAACAAACAAACGAACAAAAAAAAAAACCTGTTACGAAAATATACTTACTTTCTACATTCCTGTCATTCTCAATTTTTAAAAAATATTAAACTCCTAAAAAGAGTAAGCTCCACATTGGTATGGCAGAATAGTCCTTATTTCATGAATTTAGTCTTTCTGCGAGAGCTACATTCTTTCTGATGAAGCCACTATATTCTTTTGACATGCAGGAAATAAAAGGTCTTTATGTAACTGCTGTGTTAGGAAAAGCTTGTGAAAGAGTTCACAGAGTAAGAATTTTAAAGCCTAAAGAAAACTCTGAAGGTTTGCTTGGCATGTGGCTTCTTTATCTTCAACAAAAGTACATCTTTGTCTTTATTTCTTCATCTCTGTATTTTTCAGGTTAGTCAGACTCAGAGGTATCTAGTGTATTTAATTTGATAACTTTTAAGGCTTTCCACTAATAACCTGCTTTCCCCTACCTCCCCAAAAAAGCCACCAAAAAAAGTGATTCTTTCTTAATTCCTGACCTGTGCGGTACCAGTGCTGTATGATTTGGCTTTAGGGAAAATGAGTGGTAGAGGTTTGTTTCCAAAACCTAGCTTTTATTGTAGAAAACAGTGGAACATTTTTCACAGCAGACTGGGAGTCCACTAGGTGGAGTAGTTTTACAATTTATTTCAACGCTTACTGTGACTCTGAGGAAATCCTTTTGTTTCCCTGGTTCATGCAGAATTCCAGCACAGGAGATCTGCTCCTAAAGAATGCTACATCTTTTTGATGTTCAGAAAGAAATAAAAGTACAGTAGTGTAGCTTGTGTGGAAGCAGTTGTGGTTCAATGAGAGTGGGAAGAGTAACTATATTTTATAGAACAGGCAGAGGGGAAAAGCCAATAAATGGGTCGTAATTTGAGCATAGGAAAAAAAATTGGAGAGAATAATGTGACCAGAATGATCTGTGCTAAGATAATGGTTAGCACGGTTTGCCCATGTGTTGGCTCTGTAGTGCTTAAAGATTGTCACTGGAGGCATAAGGTATAGGCAATGGGGAAGGTGAAGAAGAGGTAAAAAATGAAAGAGAGAGAAGAGAGGAAGGAAAAAAGCATAATTTCAGGGCCATTTCCTCTTAGCGAACTGGGGAAAGATAGAAGTATAGGGAGAAAATGATTTTAGTAGATAAAAATATAGAGAAACCAACTGTGAAAATTTCCCTTGTCATGGTCTTTATAACTTCATGTTATCCATTCTCTAACAGGAGATACTGGACTAAGCTTTACATGTATGTAACTGCAATGTAAGACATAATTTATATTTTTTCAATAGTCTTTGGATTTGTTATTTCTTGTACTTTAGGAACCTGAACTCCTTCATCAGAGCTCCTTTGTTTCCTTATTCATTTATCTCAGCTTCATGTTGGTGGAGTGTGGCTTCCTACTGTTGTTTATGTATGTAACTAGGTCTTGTGTGTCTGATTTTTCTCTTTTGGGATAATTTGCTTTCTAGCAACCTTTTTTCCCCTAGTTTTAAATATCTGTATTCTGTGTAAATAAGAATGTAATAAATTTTGGAAGAGTATATTTAATTTGGTGACTTTTAAGGCTTTCCACTAATAACCTGCTTTCCCCTACCTCCCCAAAAAAGCCACCAAAAAAAGCGATTCTTTCTTAATTCCTGACCTATGCAGTACTAATGCTGTATGATTTGGCTTTAGGGAAAATGATTTCAGCACCAAGAAAAATAAAATCTTACAAGTTTTTAAAACTCTAATCTTACTTTTAGGAACATGATACTTAATTTTAGGAATACAAGTTTTCTTACCTTTAGGAACACGATACTGCAGTCTGCCAGAAAGAGAAAATTTGCTATTTTAGAAGGCTTCCATCAAAGGAGTTTCTACACATCACATCTTTGATGTTTCATTTAGGGAATTCTTTCTTATGTCTTACCTAAAATCCACTTGCTATAACACGTTTAAATTCTTTACTATTGAAAAGCAGTTACCTAGCATCTGCTCTCTGGTACATGGTACACTGTAGTGCCTAATTTTATCATGTAACATATAGCCCAGCATGGTAAGAGTCTGCAATACTCTGCAAAAATGTTGAAGAAACTTAAGTAATAAGAAGTAAATTTAAAAGTTGTGGAGGGTGTTGAGTAGCTGTGAGTTATGTGTCTCGCCACTGTGAGGCCTGTGAAAGTCATCACTGTTTTTCTCATGTCTACATCTGCATATTCTCTTCAGTTTGAGAACAACTGGACCATCCTCTCTGTAAAACTGTTTTTATTGTCACTTCTCATCTTCTTTTAAAGGCTGCAAATATTCCTTTCATCTTTCTTTGGAGGTTTTATTTTTCATCCTATTAATCATCCTTGAGTCTCTTCTGAATCTCTTCCAAGTCTTTTTTTTTTTTTTTCCCTCGGCGTTCCTTTAGTTTGGAAGTACAGAACTGAAAACAGTACCCTGAGAGTATCTGACTGCTTTTGAGTATCCTGGAGGAAGACTTCACACTCGTACAAGTGCCAGAGTCTACTTCATATAACCTTAGATTATGTTTGCTTTCTAAAAATGTAGTCATATATTGCTGACTGACTGTCAGATTTTTATCTCCTATGACCTTGATCGTTTCCTTTTATGTTTATTTATAGTTTGTACATTCATCATCTTTTTTTATTGAGTCTATTTTTCTTGTCTGGATATATATTGCCTCACACTGTCCTCATTGAAATTCATTGCATTTTTTTCTGATTACTAAACTACTTACCCAATGTCATTTCCATTCCTGTCTTTCAGTATGCCCCACCCATAGGCTTTATATATTGTCTGTGCTATTCAAGTCAGTAATGAAATTATTAAAAATAGGAAGGTAGAGAAGTGTCCTAGAAGCAATGGCAGAAAACATTTGTTGATGTTTCTCAAAACTTACTCTGATCAGCAGCCAGACTGAGTAGTAGAGAGCTGTTCCCCTCCTTCTGTGTTTTTGATACTCCTGGAATCTATTGCCCTCACCCTGAAAGTTTGGTGTCTGCATCTCCACACAGCTCTGTAGAGAAACAAAGCAATTAATCTTGCACACTTCTGTCAGATTTCATCTTAATCACTGCCTTGTATGTATCTCTCCCTGTTCATAACTTTCTGTGGCTCTCTATCAGCTGCTGAATTAAATATAAACTTCCTAGTTTGGTATTCAAGGCATATTTTGGCCTGAGTCTTCCTTTCCAGTCTGATTGCCTATAACTGTGTTTCCTACCGTATTAATTACTTGTCATTCTCCAGATATCTCTTTCACTTTTTCTTTTTTTTTGAGACAGAATCTTGCTCTGTCACCCAGGCTGGAGTGTAGTAGCGTGATCTCAGCTCACTGCAACCTCCGCCTTCTGGGTTCAAGCAATTCTCTTGTCTCAGCCCCCTGAGTAGCTGGAATTATAGGCATCTGCCACCATGCCCAGCTAATTTTTTGTATTTTTAGTAGGGATGGGGTTTCACCATGTTGGCGAGGCTGGTCTCGAACTCCTGACCTCAAGTGACCCACCTACCTCGGCCTCCCAAAGTGCTGGGATTACAGGCATGAGCCACCACGCCCAGCCTCTTTCACTTTCTGAAGTCTTGGTTTGTTTGCATTGTTTGGCCTGTTTAGCACACACTCATTTCTGTTACCATTTAAGACCAATTTCTTTCATTTCTTTTCTTTATGGATTTTTCCAATTAGATACAGTCTTTCTGTTCCACACCATCCCCTGCACAAATCTTTATACCCTTTGGGGTACTTTTGTCTTATGTTATCGCTATTTGTGTGTTTTTCTTATCCTCCTGGTGGACTATGTATTTTTTATTTTATTTATTTATTTATTTATTTATTTAATGGGAGGGAGTCTTGCTCTGTCACCCAGGCTGGAGTGCAGTGGCACAATCTCTGCTCACTGTAACCTCCACCTCCTGGGTTCAAGTGATTCTCCTACCTCAGCCTCGCGAGTAGCTGGGATTACGGGCGCCCGTCACCACACCTGGCTAATTTTTGTATTTTAGTAGAGATGATGTTTCACTATGTAGGTCAAGCTGGTCTCAAACTCCTGACCTCAAATGATCCGCCCACCTCAGCCTCCCAAAATGCTGGGATTACAGGCGTGAGCCACCATGCCTGGCCTGTATATTTTTTGAGAACTGTCTCCTCTTCATCTTGGTAATTTCGATATACCTAGCATGTATTTGCATAAGAAATTGAATAGACTTGGCCAGGCATGGTGGCTCATGCCTGTAATCCCAGCATTTGGGGAGGCTGAGGTGGGTGGATCACCTGAGGTCAGGAGTTCAAGACCAGCCTGGCCAACGTGGTGAGACCCTGTCTTTACAAAAAAATACAAAAATTAGCTGGGCGTGATGGCAGGTGACTGTAATCCCAGCTTCTTGGGAGGCTGAGGCAGGAGAATTGCTTGAACCCGGGAGGCTGAGGTTGCAGTGAGCTGAGATTGTGCCATTGCACTCCAACCTGGGTGACAGAGCGAGATTCCAACTCAAAAATAAATAAATAAATAAATAAGAAAGAAATAAAAGGTAGTGACTAGAATAAATTGAATAGACTTAAACTTTTTTTAAAGCAGTATTTATAGGTACATGCCATATAAATGAGTTAGATCAGTTTGAGCACATTGTATGATATATTTGATTTAAATTCCAGTGTACCCTTCTTATCTAGTTGCAGACTGCTAGCAAAGTTTGTGGATCAGCAGCTGGTCCACACTTTGAGTAACATTGTTGTAAGTACTTTTTTCCCTCTTAAAAAATTGTAGAAGCAGTTAAAGGTTTATAATTTGCTATGTTAGTTGTTAAACAAAATTGCTAAATTCAGCAATTGCTTGATTGCTTAAAGTTGTACTGTAAAAGCCGTATTATAATGAACTTTTATTATTTTCTAGAAACTATCCAACTCTGGCCAATATTGAAAGAAAGAAGAAGTTAAAACTTGAAAAGGAAAAGAGAGGAGCAGTATTGACAACAACACAGTATGGGTAAGTTCCTCATGCTTATGAATAATGAAAAGGAGCACAAATCAAAATCTTAAAATCCTTATGTACTCAGTTCTGAAATCTTTTATAACTTATTTACTTAAAAAAGATCAATTTATCTTTTTTTTAACACCAACCTGATAATATAAATAGTTATATCTTAAAATAAGGATTACCCTATATTCATATGGTTTTCAAAGGATAATTAATAAGACCTTTCAATCTTTGTCTCCCAGCTAATTAGTTTCCTCCCAGAGGCGATCCATTTTATCCTTCCAGAGATACCTGATGTCTATACAGCAGGTAGATGATAGATACAGTCTTTCCCCTCCTTTTTTTGATACTATATTTGCTTTGTTAGCCATGCAGTATACTTAGAGATTGTCCCACATTAATGTGTAACAAACCTCATTATTTAAGGCTGTGGCTGGGCACAGTGGCTCACACCTGCAGTCCCAGAATTTTGGAAGGCTAAGGAGGGAGGATCACTTAATCCCAGGAGTTCAAGACCAGCCTGGGTAACATAGCAAGACCTCGTCTCTACAAAAATAAAAACAGAAAAATTAGCCGGGCATAGTGGCATGTGCCTGTAGTTCCAGCTAGTTGGGAGGCTGAGGCAGGAGGATTGCTTGAGCCCAGAGGTTGGAGATGGGTGCTGCTGCACTCCAGCCTGAATGACAGATCAAGACCCTGTCTCTTTTAAAAACAAAACAAAACAAAAACAAAAACAGGATGTGTAGGAAGCTTAAGGATGTCCCACAGTGTCGTTTTTTTTAAAAATTAGCTTCTTGTTGATGGACATTTAAGTTCTTAGCAACCTTTTGCTAATAAAAAATGTTTTCATATTGCCCTTATACATAACAATATTTTACATATGAGTAAGTATTTCTGAAGATAGATTACTAGAAATTGATTTGCTGAGTCAAAGAGTTATGTGCATCTGTAATATTCACATGTACTACTGAATATCTGTTATGGAGCTGGACCAGTTTACTCTCCCACCAGCAGTGTATGAGCTATCTTCCCCCCGCAACTCCCTCACTTTCATAGAAATTTTAAGAATTTTTTCCATTTCATTTTTTATTGAAGTACATTATAATATATGAAAAATATAGAAACCTTAAATGCACTTGAGGAATTTTTATACACATATACACATACATCCCTCCCATCCCATACATCCATGTAACCTCCACACAGGTGAATGTACATAACTTCTTCACCTCATGAAGCTCTCTTAAGCCCTCCGCTGTTCAGTGCTTCACCACAAAGGTAACCCCTTTTCTGATTTCTGTCATCATAGATTATATTACCTGTTCTGGGAACTGTAGATAAATGGAATTATATAGTATGTATTCTTGGGTGTATGAGTTCTATGGCCCAAAATTATTTTGTGAGATTTATCCATGTTGTGTATAGTTGTAAAATGTTTTGTTTTTATTGCTGTATAGAACTTAATTGTGAGAATACATATGTATTCTACTGTTAATGGACATTTGGGTTATATGGGCTAATATAAATAAAGCTACTGTGAACATTCTTTTACCTGTCTTGTTTACATAGGGCTCATTTTCATTGGTCATATAAATATGCTAGGTCATAGGGTATCCACATGTTTAGCTTTAATAGATATGGCCAGTTTTCCGAAGTGGTCAAACCAGTTTAACACTTCTACTAAATGCATCTTATTGCTCTGTGTCCTGGTCAGTGCTTGGTAAGTTACACCTTTTCCTCTTGTCGTAACATTTTCCTCCTGTCTTATGGTGTTAATCCCTTTTCATATGCTTATTGACTATTTGAATGTTCTCTTGTGTAGTACCAGTTCAAGCCTTTGACCAATTTTTAATTGGGGTTGCTTTTCTGATTTGTAAGAGTCATTTACTCAGATACAAATCTTACTTTGGAGTATATGTATTGCAGATATATCTCACAATATGTGGCTTGTCTTTTTATTGTCTTAATGGATATCCTTTTTCCTTTTTTTATACAACAATAGCTGTTCATTGCTCAGATATTTGGGATCCGCTAGGAGTCAGGCATATCTGTTGATCTTGACAAGGCTCCATTAAAGCCGGGGATTGGTCAGTGATAGTTAGGATAGCTATGTAGTTACTATTTTTAGGGCTCTTCCTTCTTTTGTGTAGATCCATCTTTCCATTTGATGTCATTTTTCCTCTGTCTGAAGGACTTCGTTTAATATTTCTTGTAGTGAGAATTTGCTGGGAATTACTTTTTTCAGCTTTGTGTGTCTGAAAAAGTATTTTGCCTTTTTGAAAGATACTTCTGCAGGATATGTAATCAGTTAACAGTTTTTCAAATGTATAGTACTCTAAAGATGTGATTCCATTGTCTTCTCATTGTCATTGTTTTCAATGAGAAATCTGTTGTCATTATCTTTTTTATCTGTATAAATTTATCTCAGGCTTCTTTTAAGATTTTTCTGTTTATCACCAGTTTTGAGCAATTTATGATGTGTCTCGGTGTAGTTTTCTTTATGTTTCTTGTGCTTGGCATTTGTTGAACTTCTTGGATTATAATTTTTATCAGATTTGGAAAAATGTTGGCCATTATTTCTGCAAATGTTTTTTCTCTACCTTCCTCTCCCTTTCAGACTCCAGTTACATGTATAATAGGCTGTTTAAAGTTGTTCTATTGCTTACTGATGCTCTTTCCATTTTTTAAAACTTTTTTTCCTCTGTGTCTCATTTTAGATCATTTCTATTGCTATGCCTTCATGTTCATTAATCTTTCTTATGCAGTGTCTAATCTTTCATTAGTCTCATGTATATGTATATTTTGTCTCAATGTAATTTTGCATGTTTTATCTCAGACATTGTAGTTTTTATTCTTAGACGTTTGATTTGGGCTGGGCATGGTAGCTCATGCCTGTAATCCTAGTGCTTTGGGGGGCCAACGTGGGAGGAGTGCTTGAGCCCAGGAGTTCAAGACCAGCCTGGGCAACATAGCAAGACTTTCTCTATACAAAAAAATTTAAAAGTTAGCTGAACATGGTGGTACACACCTGTAGTCCCAGCTTCTCGAGAGGCTGAGACAGGAGGTCACTTGAGCCCAGGAGTTCAAGGCTACCGTGGTCTGTGATTGTGCCACTGCCCTCCAGCCTGATTGACAGAATGAGTCTCTGTCTTGTTAAAAAAAAAAAAAAGGTTGGTTTGGTTCTTTTATTTCTCTGCTTAACTTTTTAAACATAAAGAATACAGTTATAGTAACTTTTAATTTCTCCCTGCTAATTTTAATATTTGTGTTGGTTCTGGATCACCTTTTAATTGATATTTCTCTTTATTTTGTGTTATATTTTCCTGCTTTGTTGCATGCGTGGTAATTTTTTTTCTTTTTTTGAGATGGAGTCTCGCTCTGTCCCCAGGCTGGAGTGCAGTGGCGTGATCTTGGCTCACTGCAACCTCTGACTCCTGGGTTCAAGCGATTCTCCTGCCTCAGCCTCCCGAGTAGCTGGGACTACAGGCATGCGCCATCACGCCCAGCTAATTTTTGTATTTTAGCGAAGACAGGGTTTCACCATGTTGGCCAGGATGGTCTCAATCTCTTGACCTCGTGATCTGCCCACCTTTCCACCCAAAGTGCTGGGATTACAGGTGTGAGCCACTGCTCCTGGCCCCATGCCTGGTAATTTTTTATTGGATACTTGACACTGGAAATTTTACATTATTGGGTGCTGTATTAGTCCATTTTCACCCTGCTGATAAAGAATACCCGAGACTGGGCAATTTACAAAAGAAAGAGGTTTAACTGGACCTACAGTTCCACGTGGCTGGGGAAGCCTTACAATTGTGGAGGAAGGCAAGGAGGGGCAAGTCACATTTTCTGTGAATGGCATTAGGCAGAGAGAGGAGAGCTTGTGCAGGGAAACTCTGCTTTTTAAAGTGGTCAGATCTCATGAGACTTACTCACTATCACAAGAACAGCACAGGAAAGACCCACCCCCATATTTCAATCACCTCCCACCGGGTTCCTCCCATGACATGTGGGATTGTGGGAGTTACAATTCAAGATGAGATTTGGGTGGGGACACAACCAAACCACATTAGGTGCTGTATATTTTTGTGTTTCTATAAATGTTCTTGAACTTTTTTCTGGGAACACAACTGAGTTACTTAGAAACAGTTTGATCCTTCTGGGTCTTGCTTTTAAGATTTGGTAGACGAAACCAGAGCAGTGTTTAGTCTGAACCTAACTACTCACTACTGATGTAAGACCTTACTGGGTATCTTACCCCATGCCCTGTGAAATATGAGGTACAAACAGGACCTAGTTATGACTCCGAGTGAAGATAAGGTGCTGATAACTCTGATCCTTTTGGATGGTTTTTTTTCCCCCAACTTTGGGTAGTTTCCTGACAAATACATGCCGATCATTCTTCTGCTAAATAGTCCAGGGTAAATCCTCTGCAAATCTCTAGAGTTCTCTCTCTCTCTGTAGTTTTTTCCTCTCAGGTACATCCTGCAAGCTCTAGATGTCTTGCTCTCTCTGGTGTCTCAACTCCAGTTCCTCACCTCAGGGATTCTACCAGGTCCCATCTGGATTCCTCTTTTCTGCAGTCTGGAAACTCTTAAGGCTGTAAGCAAGGGCAGTTGCAGGGTTTACTATTCATTTATTTTCCGTCTTTCAGGGATCACTGCTCTTATTGCTTGATGTCCTATGTCATAGAGACCGTTGTTTCTTCATTTTGGCTAATTTTTTGGTTATTTCAGGTAGGAGGATAAATTCAGTCCCTGTTACTTTATTTTGGCCAGAAACAGAAGTTCTTAATGGTGTCTTTTATAAATAAAAGTTGCAATTTTCATGAAGTCTGATTTATTAATCTTTTATTTTTATGGTCAGTGCTGTGTGTATTCTGCCTTAAAAAATATTTGCTTACTTGGAGATCATAAAGCTATTTCTTTATGTTTTCTTTTAGAAGATTTATTGCTTTGCCATTGTGGTATATGTCTAGAATTAATTATTGTACATAGTGTAGGGGTTAAGGACCTTTAAAATTTTTTCACATATGAATTACAGTTGATCCAGTACTAATTGTTATACCATGCAGACCCCAACCAAAAGTAACCTGGTACAACAATATTAATATCAGACCAAATAGATGTTAAAGCAAGATGTGTTATTAGGGATATATAGGAATATTTTGTAATGTTAAAAGAGTCAGTGCAACAACAAGAAGACATACCAATTCTAAATCTGTATGTGTCTAGTAATATAGCTTTAAAATATGTAAAGTGAAAATTTTGAAACAAACACAACTCTTGAGCAGAGAGACAAAAATCCTATACAAAATGTTAGCAAATTAAATCTGGCAGTATGTAAAAAGGATAAACATCATGACTAAATGGGACTTATTCCAGGAGCATGTTTATTTATCACATTAACACAGTGAAGGAGGAAAATGCTATTAACTTAATGAGTAGGGAAAACAGTTTGATAAAATGTACCACCTGTTCGTAAAAAAAGACATATCAGCAAACTAGTAATAGAAAATAATTTCTTTAATCTAATAAAGGATATCTATCAATACTCTATAGCCATGTCATACTTCATGGTGCAGTAGTGATCACTCCCCCACCTCCCCTGAGATTAGAAGCAAGATAAGGATGTCCAGTGTTACCACTTTTATAAATGAATTTAGCAAAGTTGTCAAATACATGTAAAAACAATATTTTAAAAATCAACTCTATTTCTATAAAGTAGCAACAAACAATTAAAAAGTGAAAATGTAAAAGATACCATTTAGAATAGTATCAAATGCCTAGGAATAAACCTAACAAAAGATCTGCAAGACTCTACACTCAAAACTACAAAACATTGCTCAGAAAAATTCAAGGCCTGCATAAATGGAGCAATATATAATATACACGGACTGGAAAACAATATAATTATCTTAATTCTCCCCCAAATCCAATTGATTACAGTCAGAATTCCAGCAAGTTTTTATTTTTATTTTTATTTATTTATTTTTTTATGTGGAGGAGGGATGGGGGAGATTGATAAGCTTTAAAGTTACAGTGTGTCACTTAATGACAGGGATACATTCTGAGAAGCGGGTTAGGCAATTTTGTTGTTATGAACATCATAGAGTATACTTACACAAACTTAGATAATACAGCCTACTACATACCTAGGCTGTGCAGTAAAGCCTATTGCTCTTAGGCTACATCCCCATACCATGTGTTACTGTATCCAGTTGTAACACAATGCTAAGTATTTGTGTATCTAAATATAGAAGAGTTTCAGTAAAAATACACCATTAAAGGTAAAAAATGATATACCTGAATGGGACACTTACCATGAATAGAACTTGCAGGACTGGAAGTTGCCCTGGGTGAGTCAGTGAGTGAGTGGTGAGTGAATGTGAAGGCCCAGGACATTACTATACACTAAGACATTACAAACATTGTACACATAGGCTACACTAAATTGTTTTGTAAAAGTGATTTTTTACTTTATGATGATATGACATTATTGGGAATTATTTAACTCTGCTATAATCTTATAGGACTGCTGTCATACATATGGTCTATTGTTGATCAAAATGTCATTATGTGGCACATGATTGCATATGAAAATAGAAGGGATCTAGAACAGCAACTAAGAAAGCTAGAGTAATGAAGATAGTGTCGTGTTGTTCAAGGTTAAATAGATAAATAGAGCAGAATAGAGCCCACAAACAGATCCACTGAGAAACAATCACCTAACTTACGATAAATCTGGCAGTATAATGCAGTGCAGAAAGGATCGTGTTTTCAACAACCTATTCCTTTTAAACTTTTTGTGTCTCTTTATTTAAAGTGTATCTCCTATATATTATATAATTTTGTCTTCTCCTATATATTATATAATTTTGTCTTCTTAGTGATCCAAACTGAAAATCTTTTCCTTTTAACTAGTGCTTAGTTCATTTACATTTAATGTAATTCCTAATATAGTTGGGTTTTTAATTTGTTCTTTGTTCCTTTTTTGCCTTCTTTTGGATGGAATCTTTTTTTATTCCTTAATCTCTCCATTTTATGTACATCTACATTTTAATTTACATTATACCTTTTATAACTATTTTTAGATGGTTGATTAAATAAACTTTTCCTTTCAAATGATTGTCAAGTGGTATAACAGAACTACCCCCTCGAAGGTGAAATAGAGTGCAAATAACAGATACACTAGTTTCTCAGTTAAGTCTTATAGATGTTATTAGTGAAGGATCTTTTTAACTCATTACTTATTAGTGAATACCTTAATGATGATCATTCAAGCTAGCTGTGGTCAGACGCTATAAGAGAAAAGATACAGGGAAGGCATCTGTGAATGGGAGCTCAAGGACAGTGGCATCTCTTCATTACCCTTATGGGGCCAGTGAGCCAGAGGCAGAAACTAGACCTGTTTTCTTTGCACTGACACTGTTAGGTTCTTAGCCTGACATCTGTGGATGGACACTGGAGATTGGTCCATGGCATTCTGCAAAATTTGAACTATACCTATATATTAATTTTTATAATGAGATTCTCCAAGGGTTATTATGACCCTAAAGGGATTAATAATCTCTGGGTTGCAGATTTGCAGATACATAAATTAAACATGTTGGTTTAACAAATTATTTCAAAAATGTTATGATAGTAAACTATCATTAGGTTTAATGTGTTATCTTGCTCTAACTGTGAAGTACTGTATATTATCTTAATTCTATGTCCCTATGATTCCCATTCTGTTTAAAGGAATAAACAGGCTTAGGCGTACAAATATTTGTGCAGCAGACACAGCCTATAAGTGACAAAATTGAGATTTAGATGCAGATTTCTAATTAATCTGTTTACTGCATCCTCCATTATTAATGAAAAATGAATTTTGCCCAATAAATGACAAACTATCAAAAACCTATCTTTGTGAAAACTCAGTTCCACCAAAGAATACCTTGTGTTATTGTCTACTATGAAGGAACCTTTTTTAACTGTCTTTCCCGCCCCTGCACACACACACATAGTTTAAATTAGAAGATGCTCACATAAATACTTGCTTTCTTTTTCTTTTCTTTTTTTTCTGGAGACGGTCTTGCTTTGCTCAAGCTGGAGTACAGTGGCAGAATCTTGGCTCACTGTGACTTCCACATCCCAAGTTTAAGCAATTCTCGTGCCTTAGCCTCCCGAGGAGCTGGGACTGCAGGCGCCTGCTACCACGCCCAGCTTATTTTTTTTTTTAGTAGAGACAAGGTTGCCCAGGGTAATTTTGAACTCCTGAGCTCAAGTGGTCTGCCCACCTTGGCCTCCCAAAGTGCTGAGATTACAGGCGTGAGCCACCGCACCTGGCCAATACTTGCTTTCTTTCTGAAAGTAGTTGTGGCTGTTGAGAGGGCACTTGATTTGAGCTGGCTGTGAAATTGCAATAGCTTATGTGTTGTGATAGGCCTATAAAGTAGAGAAAATAGTACCTGTCTTACCTATTTCAGAGGGTTCATGAAGGTCAAACAAGGCATATTTGTAAATGCTTCAGAAACTTTAGCTCCTTAAAAACGAGTAGACAAGGCGGGTGTACTCATGCCTGTAATTCCAGCACCGTGGGAGGCTGAGGTGGGTGGATCACCTGAGGTCAGGAGTTCGAGACCATCCTGGCCAACACAGTGAAACCTTGTCTCTACAAAAATACAAAAATTAGCCAGGCTGATGGTGGGTGCCTGTAATCCCAGCTACTTGGGAGGCGGAGGCAGGAGAATCACTTGAAACTGGGAGGTGGAAGTTGCAGTGAGCCAGGATCATGCCATTGCACTCCAGCCTGGGTGACAGAGCAAGACTCTGTCTCAAAAGAAAATAAAATGAGTAGACAAGAGTGAACATACTTTATAAACTCTAAGAAACACTTTCAACTGGGCGCGGTGGCTCACATCTGTAACCCCAGCACTTTGTGAGGCAGAGGTGGGCAGATCACGAGGTCAGAAGATCGAGACCATCCTGGCCAACATGGTGAAACCTTGTCTCTACTAAAAATACAAAAATTAGCTGGGCATGGTGGCACGTGCCTATAATCCCAGCTACTTGGGAAGCTAAGGCAGGAAAATCGCTTGAACCTGGGAGGTGGAGGTGGCAGTCAGCTGAGATAATGCCACTGCACTCCAGCCTGGTGATAGAGCGAGACACTGTTTCCAAAAAAAAAAAAAAAACACTTTCATGTACAATAGAAGAACGAAAGAATGCTGCCAGTTAAATTGGCCTTTAATGATGATACTATGCAGCCCAATTTCAGAAGGATAACAATATGGGTAGAAATTTTTAGCGTAGAATCAATAAGGTGTGGTATATTGTGGTTGCTGTCCTTCTAAAGTTCTATCATAGGCTTCCCTGTCTTTGGAAGTCACTGGAATTTCTTTTATTTTGGTCTATTTAATGTACTAGGCTACAAGTGATCAATTTTACAACTAAGTTTCCTTTGTATTTAGTAGTCTTTTTCAGAATTTTCTTGGAAGGTCAGTGCCTTTTATGTTAAAAATTGCAATTTTCTTACTCCAGAAAGATGAAGGGGATGTCCAGACATTCACAAATGGCAAAGATCAGAAGTCCTGGCAAGAATCACAAATGGAAAAACGACAATGCTAGACAGAGAGCAGTCACTGGATCAGGCAATCACTTGTGTGATTTGAAGCCAGAAGGTCCACCTGAGGCAAATGCAGATCCTCTTGGTGTTTTGATAAACAGTGATTCTGGTAAGCTAAACAGGAAAATAACATTTATAAGTGTATAGACAATGATGCTGAAGTTGATTATTCACAGCCTTGTTTGTGGAAAGTTTAATATCAAATGTGTAACAACGCAGAATGATGCTTTTGTTTTGTTTTTAATAGGAGCATCTTGTTTAAAATGTCATTTCAGAACATCTTTTCTAAGTCTTGGGTGGGTACATGGGGAAGGGAGGCTATAGGAGAAAGACTGTTGTTGCTGGATAATTTTCATTAGTATGATGTAACCTTAGAAATTTCTTAAGATTGTTTTGAATGTATTAATGCTGTACATTCACGTTTGCTCAAATATGTGGATTTTCCCTTTACCTATAAAGCAGCAATTCTAATGGAAGTCAGTATACTTTATGCTACTGAGCATGAGCATGATTTCTGGGCAAAAAGTACTAATTCATTATGTTTGATTAGTACTGTTCTTCAGAGCATAGGTTATATTTATATATATTTGTCCTTGAATTTCCTGTAAAATGTATAAGGCAAGTTACCTTGCTTATTAGTTGAAAAATAAAAGCATTAAAATGCTGCTATCACATACAGATATCATTTAGCCTTTGAGACTCCATTTCTCTTCCTGAAAAATGAAATGTATATGTAAATATTTATACTACCTATTCCTCCAGTAACATTGTGATGCTTTATCTAATTGCATATGCTTTGTACTGCAAAGGAATACCCAAAGATTATTAGTGAGTGAACTGACATTACTGACATTGTAGATTCGATTGTAGCCTGTTTAACTTGGATGATGTTGGCTTCTATGATAATCACATGGCAAGTTTTTGAACTTATGAATGGCAAGAAAAGAAAGGATAACTAATTCGCTGACTGAATTAGGATGGAAAAAGATCATTGCATAAGGGAACATTAGACTAAGTGGAAGATAAAATTTAGTAAAAACATTAATGATAAGTTAATATCAACTAACACTTATTGAATAAGGCACTTACTGAGTTCTATATGCTTTATATAGATGAAGTCTTCTCATGACAACCTTTTACACATATACCATTATTGTTTCCATTTTAGAAATGAGGAACATAGAGACTACGTATGCTTACGCCATTGAAAGTAATAGTAAAAAATGCAGTTACTTTTGCATCAACCTAATAGTTTACCTGAGTCATTCTACTCATTAGTGGCAGATTGAGAATTTGAACGTATGAGTCTCACTCCGCCAGTACACTGCACATCCTCTAAATATGAAGTCTGAATTTGTATAAAAAAATATTGTTTGAGTCTAGGGTAGTTGAGATGTGAGAGAGAGCAAGAAGAAGGCAGATGGTATTTTGAGCCAGTGCTGAGTTGACTCTTGGGCACTGATTTTTTGTTGTTGTTGTTTTCTTTCAAAAAATTTTAGAGAGAGATCACTTGCTTCTTCAGACTTGTAATGTGTGGCCTTGATGACAAAAGACCATCTGTACTCAAATATAAGCTTTTATGTCATTAAAACACTTAAAACACAAATGTGAAGACTACCATTATAATCAGTAAGTTACTAATTTGAAAATTATGTAATTCTTTTACTTTGTGCAATTTTCTAAATGAACACTTGAAGGACTAAGACTCTGATATTGGATAATCTTTGTTGTCTTCATTTTGTTAACTTAGCTTTGGTAGATGGTTAATACTGTTTTCCCTTTTTTAAAAAAAAAAAGTATTTCAGTATGTACTCATCTAGTAAAACACCAACTAAAAGACGGTTGTATCTTGCTTCTATTTAAGCTTGTCTTAGTCCTCAATAGATGCCTTAGACGTGAGAAACAGTGGTAAATCCTCTCATCCTTATTGGTAGAAATAACTCAGTTGGATTCTGAGAAGCAGTTGAAAGAGAGATCTCAGGCCGGGCGTGGTGGCTCACGCCTGTAATCCCAGCACTTTGGGAAGCTGAGGCAAGTGGATCAGCTGAAGTCAGGAGTTCGAGACCAGCCTGGCCAACATGATGAAACCCCATCTCTACTAAAAATACAAAAATTAGCCGGGCTTGATGGCGCATGCTTGTAATCCCAGCTACTTGGGAGGCTGAGGCAGGAGAATCGCTTGAACCCACGAGGTGGAGGTTGCAGTGAGCTGAGATCACACCATTGCACTCTAGCCTGGGCAACAGAGCAAGACTCGGTCTCAAAAAAAAAAAAAAGAGAGATCTCAAATAATTTTGTTTTGGTTTAAATGTTGAAACCCTTACCTATAATGAGGGTCAAGGATGGGAACATGCCTGTTTCGAGTGTCAAAGATGAGAACATATATCTTGAATATAAAAATTACCCATATAAGCTACAAATTTATAATTTTGAATATTTAAAAATTTATTAATTTTTATAATATTGTATTATAACCAAGGAAATCACAATGCCAATGATCAAATTATGGTAGCTTAATTTTGTAGGAAAGCTGTCATTTAAATTCACCTTATCTTGTACCTGGGATTTCCTCTGGACTTTGATATTTTCCAAATCTGTTTTAGGCCAGGGGTATACTTCCTTGGCCTATTAGGAACCCCAGTGGGGAGCGGGGATGGGGAGGCGGGGAGCAGCGAGCAAGCATGGCTTCATCTGTATTTACACCCATTCCCTATTGCCTGCCTTACTACCTGTGAGCTCCGCCTCCTGTCAGATGAGTGGCAGCATTAGATTCTCATAGGGGCGTGAACCCTGTTGTGAACTGCACACGAGGGATTTAGGTTGTGTGCTCCTTATGAGAATCTAATGCCTGATTATCTGTCAGTGTCTCCCATCATCCCAACATGGGACCGTCTAGTTGCAGGAAAACAAGCTCACTCCCACTGATTCTACATTATGGTGCATTGTACAATTATTTTATTATATATTACAATGTAATAATAATAGAAATAAAGTACACAGTAAATGTAATATGCTGAATCATCCCGAAACCATCCGCAATCCATGCACCCTCTGTCCTTGGAAAAATTGTCTTCCACAAAACTGGTCCCTCATGCCAAAAAGGCTGGGGACCGTTGTTTTAAGCCATAGGTTCTTTAACTTTTCACTGCAGGTATAGCTACAGACACTCCATCCCCCTGTTTTCATATGTCCTAAGTCAGGCTTGTCCATGGCCCACAGGCCGTATGCCCCCAAGGATGGCTTTGAATGCAGCCCAATAAAAATTTGTAAACTTCCTTAAAATATGAGATTCTTTTGTGTGATTTTTGTTTTTTTTAAGCTCATCAGCTGTTAGTGTGTTTTATGTGTGGCCCAAGACAATTCTTCCAGTGTGGCCCAGGGAAGCCAAAAGATTGGATACCGCTGCCCTAAATATTCTCCACTCTCCAATATGTTTTCCACTTGTTTGGAGGCAGCTTCTCTTACCTTGGGCCAGAACCAGCCAACCTTAAAATCTGGTTATTCAAGTTGTTAGTGGCAGGCCAGCGGCCAGCATTGTGATAACATGACCCACTGTTCTCATATGGCAGTTGACACTTTTCAGCACTAAGCTCACTTTAATAATAAAGTTCTCCCAATTGCTTCCATTTTTTGCCTTTTTCTGGCTCAGAACTTAATCCAGACATCAGCACTCACATTTTAAACAAGACTCAAGTTCTAGAGGATTTTCAAAAATTTCAGATCATGCTTGGAAAATCATTGCCTGGGCTTACCTTTTCTTTATTGTATTTGGTGCTATGTGTACTCTCAGTAATTGTGCAGCTACTTTGAATTGAGAATTGATGTTGTTTTGATGGGAAAGCCTTTTATTTAAAGGAGTCTCCCAATTTATCAGTTTTGAGTGTGGTTTATTGTCTGTCATTAGATTTCCTTACTAGCATATTTTTTATTTCCTTGTGTATTCTGCTGACTGGCCTAACTTAAGGATTGTTTTTTCTTTGTTTGATTTGGTATCTCATTAGTTAGCATCCAGTTCATTTTGTTGCCATTGTTTAAATACATATGCAACAAGTTTATGGCTTTCCTGGCCTATAGTTTTAAACAATAAGTCAGTTGTCTGAGCTAGAAAGAAAGCGGGTCAGTAAGGTGGCATTGAGCATCTATGACTGAAGTGCCTCAGTATCCACAAGACAAAGGCAATCCAACGTACTAGTCATTTGTTAAAATATAGCTGTTGTCATAGAACACTGGGACATAAGTCTAACTGCACACTCACATAACCTAGGTTGTTTTAAAGGTGGGCATTAAAGTAAGAAAATAAGCTGGCCCAGCACATCAGGCGTCATGGATACCCATTGTTAACTGCCTTCTTTGAGAGTTGGAGACTATAAAGCAAAGTCCCTATTTTTGAGGGTGACTTTTAAACATTTAAGCATTATTATTATTATTATTATTATTATTATTATTATTAAACATTTTAAACTTTTAAGCATTTTTTAAAGAATACTTAATTACAAATCTTGGGCTCGAGCATATTATTGTGCTTTGCTCCATAAAGGCAATAGGAAATAGTGGGATGGGGTTGGTGGGCGGGGGGTACGGATAAGTAAGTAAAGAAATAAGTTACAGAAAGAAGCCAGATAGGAAGTTTTACAGCTGGTGTTTAGAGTGGACAAGACATTCAAAGGGCAATGTTATTTTGCTACTTTCCTTTTGGTGGGGATTTATAAGGTCCTGCGTTTGGCTTACCCAGCACTGTAATTCACTATAATGCCGAGGATTTCAAAGGAGTCTCCCTGCCTTCCAGAAACTCATAGTCTAAGGATAATTTTTCAGATGATTGCATTAGATTATTTTTTGGGATGGTGGGAACATGATGTATATATATGAGAGAGAGAGGTGAGATTTACCCTAAGAACAGTGTCGCTAATGTTTTAATGGTAAGCGAAATTGTTTGAGCTCGTATTTTATAAAAATGCTGAAGTCTGGTTTTATCAGATCAATTGCTGCTATCTCTATACTAGTATTTTCAGTTTAGAAAGATGTTTTAGCAGCTTTTTAAAAATGAAGTTTCTTGAGTATTATTTTGTCAGCCAGTACAATGCCTTCAGCATAGTCTTTACAGATAGGTGCTAAAAATGCCTGCATTGGAGCTGCTAGGTAGATCCCAGGGACTGTTTTTTTTTTTTTTTTTTTTTTAAGATGAAAAGTCACTGTAGAAGATGTTCTGATAGTGCCAAAAGGACAGTATTTTTCGAAGTGTTATTACATGTGGTTTGTCCCTTAAACATTTAACTGAGTGGAGAAGAAAACATAGGGAAAGAGTTATTTTGTGAATTTGTAACTTACCCTTTGGGTAAGTCAAGTGTAGTGAGCTTTGACACTCTTAGGAACAAGTACACCTAGGTCTCTAATTGTGGTTTCCAAATGCTGTTCTCCAGGTAAAGGAACCAGAGCCTCTTGGAGAAATGGCTAATTCTGGGGTTGGGACAGGGAAAATATAAACTGAACCTAGAGCATCTCATAGTGCCAGAAAGTAAGAAAATACTAAAAAAATGTGAAGGTGTGGGCATGTCAGAAGGATACTAGAAAGAGTTCTCAAGGGCCAAAGTTGGAACAATTGGTGCCACAAAATAAATAATAATAAATTATAACCCTCAGAATAGAATAAATATCCATGAGTCTATACTGATATCAGTGCCTAAATAAATAAATAAATGTGGGGGAGGAGGGACAGATCTTTCTTACAAAAGAATTCTAATTATTAAATGTAGAAGAAATGAGAGAAATAGCAAGTCAGCATTAGAGCACCAATAATTGTTTTGGGCAAGATCCACTGATGAATGGTAAAATTAGTGGTGAAACGTTAAAATGAAACAATGTTTGCTATAGCATCAAAATATCTCCCCCCAAAATATTTATTTGTTAATTATTAATTACCGTGGTTTTAACATATGTCCAAAATTCTTTGATATTCCTTACTTGAGTTGAAACTTAATTCTTCTTCCCAGGAGTGTGAGCTAAACTTAGTAACTCATTTCAAAAAATATAATGATGAAAGAGAAAAATTGTAACTTTGTAGTAGAGAAAGCAGGCAGACCATCAAGCAGTCCAAGTCAACATGACCAGTAACAAGTCTTACTGATATCATGGACCTGGGTTGTGATGAGAAGGGCACATCTCTGTGGTATTCCTCCCCAAAATCCATAGTCTCAGTCTAATCTTCAAAAATGTCAGACAGACCCAAACTGAGGGACATTCTAAAAATACCTGACAATAATCTTCAAAGTGTCAAGTTCGTAAAAAAACAAGGAAAGACTGAGAAACTGTCACAGATTTAGAAAAGATTAAGGAGTCATGACAACCGAATGCAGTGTAGTATAGCAGATTGTATCCTGGAACAGAAAAAGGACGTTAGTGGAAAAGCTGGTGAAATTACATTACAGTCTGTAGTTTAAATACTAGTGTGGTACCAGTGTTAACCTCTTAGCTATAATAAGGTACTTTAGTTATGTAAGATGGTAACATTAGGGAAGCTGCATGAAGGGTATATGGAGACTCTGTACTATCTTTGCAGCATTTGTATAAATCCAAAATTGTTTCAAAATACAAAGTTTGAAAAAGAAGCCAGGAAGGAAAGGACATTAAAGCCTTGCCCTCTGCTTCATGAATTGGATTGTGAGGAATAGTTTTCCAGAGTCAGTTTCTCTTTGTTTTTTTTTTTTTTTTTCTGTTATTTTCTGATTATAAAAGTAATACAGAAAATGTGGGAGCTGGGCATAGTGGCTCACGCCTGTAATCCCAGCACTTTGGGAGGCCAAGAGGGGCAGATCACTTGAGGTAAGGAGTTCGAGACCAGCCTGGCCAACATGGTGAAACTCTCTCTCTACTAAAACTACAAAAATTAGCCCGGCGTGGTGGCAAGTGCCTGTAATTCCAGCTACTCAGGTGGCTAAGGGGAGAATCGCTTGAACTCAGGAGGTGGAATGCACTGCACTCCAGCCTGGGCAGCAGAGTGAAACTCCATCTCGAAAGAAACAAAAACAAACAAACAAACAAAAAACAGAATTATAAAGATGAGTGAAGCTGAGTAAAATAATAGAGAATAGTGGTCAGAGAAGGGGATATGCTCTTTTATCTGAAGTGATCAGTAAAGGCATCTCTGATAAGGTGACATTAAGACATCTGAATGAAATGTGGGGCTGATACCTAAAGGAATAGCAGTCAAGGCAGAGAGACTGCCACAGTCACCCCAGCCTTTAGTGACCACAACCCTGATCAGTCAGCAGCCAGCAACATCAAGGCAAGACCCTCCGTCAGCAAAAATATCACAACTTCCTGAAGTCTCAGATGAGTTTTAGCATTTTTTAGCAATGAAATATTTTTAAATTAAGGTACAAGCATTATGTTTTAAAACATAATGCTATTGCACATTTCATATGCTACAGTGTAGTGTAAACATAACTTTTATATGCACTGAGAAACCAGAAAATGTGTGTGACTTGCTTTATTGCTGTATTCACTTGATTCCAGTGGTCTGGAACCAAATCCACAATATCTCCAAGGTATGATTGCATATCAAATAACTGTTTAGAGTTTTACTATAAAAGGGAAGAAGGAAATGGAGCTATGGCTGGGAGACATTGTTAGCATTATTGTGGACCATAAAAACACTTTGATAGGATGGCTTCATTTTGAGAAGACTATATGTCTGTGGGAAGCATTCTAGCTCACTGATAACAATTTGGATTTGGAGTCAGATAGCCAGGCTTTAAATTTGACCCAACTGATTTATAGTTGTCTTAAGGAAAAGTACTCAAAATCTCTGGATTTTTGTTTCATCACTCATCACATACCTCGTAAGGATTAGGTCAGATCATGCTTTTGAAGAACATAATATTCAACTATTACTGTAATTTTTGTTACCTCTCTTTGAGTCTTGGAAATAAATGCTACAGTTTGGTCTTTCATCATTCAACCAATGAATGGAAAGTCTGCATACTAACACTGTGGTAGATTTCTGCTTAATCTACTCATAGTTCACATAAACTGCATACTTTCCTTTCCCTTTATTAATCAAGGAGAAAAGGTAATTTAGCTTAAAATTGACAAGGAGTACTTTTATAGGTATGATGGTGGGTAGTGAGGAGAGAGGATTTAGCTTCATCCAGCAGAAGGTGGCAGTTGAACATTCACACAGAAAGATACTCCCATTTCCTACTGGCATGCTTTGGTTTCCCCTAGACTGGCTTGGTGAACTTTAAATGCTTAGTCTTGAAACATTTTATCTTGGTTTTGGGTTGAGTTGGTTAATTAAATAGACAAATTACTTATTGTCTTCAGTGAGGCCTTATTTTTATTGGTTGTCTAGAATAGAGTTAATAGATTGTTAGAGCTGCCAAAAAGAAATGTAATAGGTGGTGTCCTGGGGCTACAACTAGGCTTGCTGGGCCTGGATCAAACACTTTACATTTGGCAGGCACTTTAGTATTATGCTTGGTAAATTCTCATGGTTGCCTTGTTTATTTAAGTTCTTGTTTATTTAAGTTTTAAATAATAAAAACTTTGGGTGGGCTGGTCACAGTGACTCACACCTGTAATCTCAGCACTTTGGGAGGCCAAGGCAAGTGGATCAACTTGGGGCCAGGAGTTTGAGACCAGCCTGGCCAACATGGTGAAACCCCATCTCTACTAAAAATACAAAAAATTAGCCGGACATAGTGGCACACACCTGTAATCCCAGCTACTCAGGAGGCTGAGGTAAGATAATTGCTTGGGCCTGGCAGGCAGAGGTTGTGGTGAGCCGAGATTATGCCACTGCACTCCAACCTGTGTGACACAGCAAGACTCTCTCTCTAAAAAACTTTGGGTGGATTAATTTCAGCATTACTGTTTGACTAAGCCTATAGAAATGCTTTGAATATTATTTGGATCCTGAAAAACAGTCTTAAAAACAGTTAAAAGCATAGGTATGTTAATATTTCATTTATTTCTAAACCTAATTTTCAGAGGCAGTGATCCCAATCCAGTGAAGTTAAATAAAGTTTGGGCCTTCCTACTACTTGTAAATGAACAGCAAAGACTATGTAATTAAGTTAATTTAGAGTATGCTCAGATTGTATAACCTGTGAAGCATGCTGAGTAACTGAGCTCTATATAGTTTCCTTTCCCTCCACTGTCTCCTCTGGGGCAAATGGTTTCTTGGCCCATGAAGATGTGTAAACCAGGGGGAAGTGTTCCTGGCCTCCTAGAATTCGTTTTTTGGAAAGATTAAGGAAATGATCAGAAATTACTTAATTTTCACTAACAAATGTGGGAGTGGGGGATGGTCAGCTTTTTTATAGTGGTAGATGTTTTGAATCTGAGTTCTTTTCCCTTCAGAGTCTGATAAGGAGGAGAAACCACAACGCTCTGTGATACCCAAGGAAGTGACACCAGCCCTATGCTCACTAATGAGTAGCTATGGCAATCTCTCAGGGTCAGAGAGTGAGCCAGAAGGTAAGTCATGCTGTATGTTGTTACAGGGTTTTGTTTTGTTGCTTTTTGCCTTTGGTGTGTGCTGCACATTAATAGCATCCAGGATGTGCATTCTTTATTTGGTCTTCAAATTCTTTTTTCGTTTGAATCAGAAGTAAAGTTAACTTGGGTTAAAGGAACTCCGGAGTAATAAAGAAATGTGTTACTACTCTGGGAATAAAAAAGCAAAAATACAATATAATGAAAGAATTGGAAGGAAAAGAGAAAATATCCACTAATGGAATTGAAGAAAATTCTAAAGGAAATGGCAAAAAGAAAATTCATTTTTTTCTCTTTGCTCTCAAGAACCTTTATTATAACGTGTTTATAGCATCTTTGGTAGATGGCGAGAGATCCTTTATGACAAAGAGTGCGATACAATTTTTTTAATGCATATAGGGCATTGTTCTTCCTAGAGCATATTTACATAAATGATCTCACTTGGAATACACAACCTTATACTTGTGGTTGCATTAGCTTGTGCATTTTCAGGGTCAGAAGAAATTGAATCTTTTCACGAGTCTTTCTGAGAAGTCAGTAACATTCAGGATACATGTCTTACCTTTAAAGATGATGTTACAGATGGTAACGTGTGCGGCTTCATTGTGAAATTTAATTGTGATAAACCAGTTTAATTTCCTACAGCATCTCTTTCAGAGCTACCTGAAAGAGCCGTGAGTAGGCTCTTGATCTGATGCAGTGTAGCAGTTTTTAATCCAAGGTTTATATCAATAATCCAGCATATGTTTAATGAATAAATCTGTGTCCTACTGTTGTGGATACCTGGCTCTGTGTGGTAATTTTATTTAGACTTTACTGGCCGTGAGAGAATTCATGTGTATGTCTCAGGACAAGATGTGTAATCAAAGTAGGAGCTGTACTGAGGATAAGAATACAGGTCTGTAAGTGTTTATATAGAATGAAGAGAAGATTCAAATGTAATTGGATGGGCGGGGCACGGTGGCTCAACGCCTGTAATCCCAGCACTTTGGGAGGCCGAAGAGGGTGGATCGCCTGAGGTCAGGAGTTCGAGACCAGCCTGGCCAACATGGTGAAACCCCTTCTCTACAAAAAATACAAAAGTTAGCCGGGCATGGCAGTGCATGCCTGTAGTCCCAGTACCCAGGAGGCTGAGGCAGGAGAATTGCTTGAACCCAGGAGGCAGAGGTTGCAGTGAGGCGAGATCATGCCACTGCACTCCAGCCTGGGTGACAGTGAGACTCTGACTCAAAAAAAAAAAAAAGGAAATGTAGTTTGATGGAGATGGCAGCACTTTTAATGTTGACTAGGCTAGAGATAATCAATGTTTATGTATTTGGAAGATGTTGAATAAGGAGCCATTAGGCTTTAATATAAAAAATGATGTTTATATGTATCTGTAACATGGGAAGTTTTTTCTTTTTTCAGTGGGCCATGGCTTACTATGGTAGCTTCTTAATAGCTACTTGAATTTTGAAATATAAGGTACTTTGGCTTTGTCAGAGTATTCCTTAACAGATGGTTGCCTCATTTTAATTTTAAGAAAAACAGCGGTTTTTTGTAGTCTTGTTTCTCATACACTGGTATGAAGATGGAGTTATTCTTTAAACACATATTACATTTCCTACTTATCAGTTGTATTCATAACAGGTGATAACAAAGAAAACTATTACCAGAATTACAGAATCCCATAACAACAGGCTGGACTAATGCTTGCTTCTCTGTTTCTTAAGATGGAACAGTATTTTTATATTCATACCTTCATTTTGAGACTGCCATCATTTTAAATTGCAAGAAAGGAAACTGGAAGGGATCTTTGAGATCACCTCTTTATTTTATAGAACCTTAAGCATAGAAAGGATAAGCTTGGTTGGGCGCGGTGGCTCATGCCTGCAATCCCAGCACTTTGGGAGACTGAGGCGGGCGGATCATCTGAGGTTAGGAGTTCAAGACCAGTCTGGTCAACATGATGAAACCCTGTCTCTACTAAAAATACAGGAATTAGCCTGGCGTGGTGTTGCGCGCCTGTAATCCCAGCTACTCGGGAGGCTGAGACAGGAGAATTGCTTGAACCCAGAAGGCAGAGGTTGCAGTGAGCCAAGATCACACCACTGCACTCCAGCCTGGGCAACAGAGTGAAACTCCATCTCAAAATAAATAAATAAATAAATAAAATAAATAAATAAAATGGAAAAAACTTGGCAAGCTATTATGTAGCAGACCTGACATATAGGTTTGGAGACTTAAAAGTCCAAAGAAACCAACTTACCTTGCCTTCCATTATAGTCTTTCTGTCTTTGGCATTTACTGTCATCCTGCACAGTAATGCGTAGACTTTTATAGATAAGAGGATATTATCTGTTAAATTATATATGATTTTGTGTGAATTTATTTTGACTAATTGTTAAAATGTCCTGCTTTAAGGAAAAAACCCTTGCTTCACATTCCTAAGTCTTAAGAATTATTTTATGTAGTTTGAATTCAGCTTTATTAAGCCATCCATGTCACTAGCAAATTTCTAGCTTTCAGTATTAATTCTGGGATCTAGGATGGGATATTGACACATAGGGAGTTTTAAATTAATAAACCAAGGAAACAAAGTGGTCTTTTAACCGTGGAATAGTATCTAGAAGACTGCTTATTTACCTGGATTATAAATGTATAGGAACAATTTGTTTCTTCCTAACAGAGTTTAACAATTGTGTCTTCATAATTAAGATCTGTCTTGACTTAAGAATTAGCATAAAAGTGTTTGGAATCTTAAACATGAATAGCATTTTTCTGGAAAGATATTTAAACAAAGAAAGGGTCCCTCAAGTAAGACTGAAGCAAAGAAAGAGGTAATACATCTGGGACTGTAAGAATCACTAAGATATAAATTTAATAAGAAATATTTCCAAATGGGTTGGTTTAATATCTGTTCTGCATGTTAACATTTTAGCATTTTTTAAACTGTATTAGAATTTAAGCACAGTTTTACAACTCCCCAGAATTATGTTTCCTTAAACTGATTTGGCTATGATGGGGAGATTTCCAAAGTAAGACTATTTCAGAAGGCCACAAACCAAAAAGTGTGTTAAGCGTTTGATAGAACCGAACGGGCTATATTTAAAATGTAATTGGTCAACATTACATTAATATATGACACTTAGCTGGGAAATGTTGTAAATCTCAAGAAAGAGAAAAATATAAATGTTAGTCCCTGTCCTCATTTCTTAGCAGAAAATTGGCAGTTATAAGCCCTGATTCATTTGACTTTGTGTTCCTGATTTGAGTGATTGATACTTGAGGTGGAAGGAAATAATAGAAAATAGTGTCCTGGTTTTTCTTATTTATCATCTCTGTTTTATAGATGAAGATATTCAGGTAGAGATAAATAGCTTGCCCAAAGGTCAAACAGCTAGTAAATGATGGAACTAGGACTTGAACCTAACAGTCTGGCACCAGAGTCTGCTTTTAACACTTGTTGCTATACTTCTTTTCAAATATAATTTCTATATTCAGTCGTATGTAATGTTTGAGTATTATGGGTTTTGCCACTCTTGTCTAGGCAATTGAACCCTGTCTTCCAGCTTCTAGAATATAATTCTTTATCTCATATCACATTCACTTATAGTAAGTAAGTAGTATAACCATTGGAGAAGGGGGAGAGGTGAAGATTCTGAGCTTAAAATTTGTGAATTTTCAACTGTTCATATGGTTTTTCTCCTTTATTCTGTTAATAATGGTGAAATGTCCATTGATTTTTCAAATGTCAAACCAGCCTGTGTTCCCAGGATAAAATCTACTTGGTCATGGTCTATTACCCTTTTAATACATTGATGGATTTGATTTGCTAATACTTTATTAAGGAGTCTTGCATACATGTTCGTGAAGGATATTGGTCTTTGGTTTTCTTTTATTATAATAGATTTGGTATGAGTAGGGATCTATTTCCTTCTCTTTTTTAAGGTTTTGTTTAGGATTTCTACCAGTTTTTCTTTTCTCGTTTGGAGAATTCAGTAGTGAAGCCATTTTGTTTTGGGGAATGTTTTAAATTATGAATTAAATTTCCTTAATAGGTACAGAATTATTCATATTTTCCTATTTCTTCTTGAGTGGGTTTCGGTAATTCGTGTTTTTCAAAAGAATTTACTTCACCTAAGTTGTTAATTTATTGGTATATAGTTCATAATATTTCCTGTGATATCTGTAGGATCTATGATGATGTCCTCCTCTTTTATTTCTCCAAGTTGTTAATTGATTCTTTTCTCAAAAAATCTTGGTGCATTTATTAATTTTATTAATCTTTTCAATGAACCAACTTCTGGCTTTGTTGGTTTTTCTCTGTTGTCATTGATTTTCACTCTAATCCACTGTTTTTCACTTTTTAGTATTTCCTCTTTCCTCAGACCCTACCACATTATAATAGAAGCTTAGATAATTGATTTTAGACTTTTCTCATTTCTGATTTAAGCACTGAAAGTCATAAATGTAACTTCATGAACTGCTTTAGCTGTAGTCCACAAATATGATACATTATGTTTTCATTTTTATTTATTTCAAAATATTTCCTAATCTCTCTTACAATTTGTTCTTTAACTTATGGTTTATTTAGAAGTGTGTTACTTAGTTTCTAAATATTTGTTTGTTTGTTTTCTAGCTAGTTTTCTGTTAATGATTTTAGTTTAATTCTGTTACGGTCAGAGAACATACCTCTATCCTTTCAATTACTTCAATTTATTGATACTTATTTTATGGCCCAACACAAGGTGAATGTTCATATGAGCTTGACAAGAAAATGTATTAGGTCGGGTGTTCTTTGTCAATTTGAGTTAATTCTTTGTGGTATTCTGTATCCATACGAATTTTTTGTCCAATTTTTCTTTAATTACTGAGATTGGAGTGTTCAAGTATTCAATCATAATAATGGGTTTGTCTATTTCTCTTCTCAGTTCCATCAGTTTTTGCTGCATGTTATATTGAAAATCTGTTTTCAGGTGTTATTGTTTTGTCTTATTGATGAATTGACCCCTTTAGCATTATGAACTGTTCCTCTTTATCCCTGGTGATGTTCACTATTCTGAAGTCTTTTTTTGTCTGACATTAATACAGCCTTTCCAGCTTTCATGTGATTGGTGTATGCTTGCTATCGTCTTTCATCCTTTTAACTTCTGTGTTTTACTTTCTAGGAGTTGGTGCAGTTTATAGTGTGCAGCTTAACTTTTCATAGTGTACTTTCAAATGGTATTATCTACTTCACATGTAATTCAAGAATTTTACAGCAGTATACTACTTAAATATTCCTTCTCCCTTCCTTTTTACTATTGTTGTCATAGATTTTATTTCTATAGATGTTATAAATTCCACATACACTTAATATTTTTGCTTTAGTTTTAAAAATTTTCCAATGAGGAAAAAAAAGTCTTATATTTATTCACATATTTACTTTTCCCAGCACTTATCATTCCTTTGTATAGATCCAAGTTTCCATCTGGCATGATTTCCTTCATAGAAATCACTTTCTGTAGCTCTTCATGGTAGTCTCCTCAATTTTTGGTAGTTTAGCTTCCAATTTGAAAAATACTAGAATACATTATAAATGCCTTGCAAAAATCTTTCATAGTTTTAAGTTATTAAGTGGACAATATTATGGCTAGGAGGATTATTATGGATTTTTTGGTTGCTTTTGAAAGGTCTACCTGTTTTGTTTTGTTTATTTTTGTGTTTGTTTTTCATCACACTTAGAAACTCCCATCAAGACTGAAGCAGACGTTCTGGCAGAAAACCAGGTTCTTGATAGCAGTGCTCCTAAGAGTCCAAGTCAAGATGTTAAAGCAACTGTTAGAAATTTTTCAGAAGCCAAGAGTGAGAGCCGAAAGAAAAGTTTTAAAAAGACAAACCCTAGGAGGAAAAAAGATTATCACAACCATCAAACATTATTCGAACCAAGAACACACCATCCATATCTCTTGGAAATGGTAAATTGTTTTTCTTTCGGTTCTAATCTTTGTGTTCTCATGTCATAAAGATAGAGCCACTGGGGGGTGTGTGTGTGTCTGTGTGTGTGTCTGTGTCTGTGTCTGTGTCTATGTCTGTGTATGTTTTAAGGTTACCAGAGATGCATTGTCCTTGGAGACTTTGTATCTTAATTCTGCAGCTACATTTGGCATATAGCTGGTATGTTCAGTGAATGTGGAATAATGTAATTTTTACAACCACTTAAAATAAAAGAATTTAGGTTTCACTAGTTGGTAAGGAAGTATCTATTGAGGTCTATTGATTTTCTTTTAAGTTTCCAGCGAGGCCGGGCGCGGTGGCTCAAGCCTGTAATCCCAGCACTTCGGGAGGCCGAGACGGGCGGATCACGAGGTCAGGAGATCGAGACCATCCTGGCTAAC
>NW_012101443.1:1769927-1792851 GCF_000951045.1 Mandrillus leucophaeus
TTTTTGTATTTTTTAGTAGAGACGGGGTTTCACCGTGTCAGCCAGGATGGTCTCGATCTCCTGACCTCGTGATCCGCCCGTCTCGGCCTCCCAAAGTGCTGGGATTACAGGCTTGAGCCACCGCGCCCGGCCGTATTCCACATTTTTTAGTTGACATTCTGTGAAAAGTCTGTTTGGTTTTGACTTACAAGATAAGTACTTATTTTGTAGCTAAAGTGTTCAGTGGCTACACTCTTGAAGTGCTACGTGTAAACACAGTTGCTTCCTATTAAAATGGATCTGAAATATACGCTCCATTTTGTATAGATAGTAAATTACATTAAAAAAGTTACCTTATAATCGGTAAATTAAGTAATCTTTCCACTGAAAGTTTCTGTATGATGTTTCTGAACTCTATCAATAACATCAGAAAATAAAATCCTTTTTGGCAAATTACATATGATTCCTTGATTATGTGTTTATTCTAAATACCAGGGATTTTTAGCTTTTTAAAAATACAATAAGCACAAAAATGGAAAGTTATAAAAGTCAAGGAATGTTGGAATTTTTTACTGCTACTTTCATTGTTACATGTAAATAGATGTACTTATCAGTTTCTAGACTGCTTATGAATTTGAGTTTGGGCAATCCTCTTTGACATTTTAGATTAAAGAATTGCAGACTTTTTAGCCAGATGTGGTGGCGCATGCCTGTAATCCCAGCTACTTGGGAGGCTGAGGCAGGAGAATCGCTTGAACCCGGGAGGCAGAGGTTGCGGTGAGCGGAGATCGCAGCATTGCACTCCAGCCTGGGTGACAAGAGCGGAATTCTGTCTCAAAAAAAAAAAAAGAATTGCAGACTATTAAATACTTTCATGTCCTATGCTAGATACTCTTAGAGAGGACTCCAAATATAAGCATTAGTACTGTTTAAAAAGCTAGATAGTCTTGATGTAACTTAAAAGGACATGTTCTTGCATTGTTTTTTAGCAAAATAGTAAATATAATATATATTTCTTATTGTTCTGTCTTCTTTGTGAGGAGAGGGTACATGCAGTATTTTAGATTGTATTTCCCAGATATAATTTATTTACCAGCTAATCTTTTTTAAAATTGTCTTTTAGCTTCTAGCTCCGGACATTCGACATGAAAGAAATGTGATTTTGCAGTGTGTTCGGTACATCATCAAAAAAGACTTTTTTGGACTGGATACTAATTCTGCAAAAAGTAAAGATGTATAGGCGTCTGATGTTTCAGCATGCATAACTGAAGCATGTGAAACAGTATCATCCTCGTTAGTAGAGGAAAACCAAAACCCTTTTTTCCCTCAAAACTGGATTTGTAATTAAATTGTAAGCCTCATAGGGTGTATGTTGGAATTTTAAGTCTTTCCTTTGGTTCTATGCAAATAAATACATAACTGATTTTTAAGACTGTGTCCATATTGTTGGGATTGAATCTAGTATTTGCTGGGAGAATTTTTTCTTTGTATTTATTTTAATGTATTGTTCTCATGTAAGAATGACTGATGTGTCAGTTAAGAATTGAAGATAGGTTTAGCAGTAAAGAAGAAAACTTTTAAAAGGATTGATTCAGCTAAGCAAAGTTGGGCAGAGAAATACAGCCATTTTGTTTTTAATGCAGAAAAGGAAGATGTTCTGTAGCAACGGGGAATATTTTAAAAATAAACCAGATCAAATTAATACAGTCAGAAGGTTTCGAAATGTCAGTATTCCCTGTTTAAGACATGTTTAAATTCACCTACTAGCACGACTTACATAGCTCAAATATTGAATGTTTAAAATATTAATACAGGTGGGGCCTCTGTTTATGTTTAGATACAATTGGAGTACTTAATTGAAACTTTTAAAAAATTGTAAAGTAAATGAAAGCTACTGAGATCTTTTTGTCTCCTATAATACCAGGGAATTTGAGCTTGTGTTCTAGTCATTGTACTAGCTGTAGCTATTGGTCTACAGCCAAAAGGGACTTTTTGACATACAGCTAAAAGGGACTAAATTTTTTTTTTTTAATTAGTCTGTCATAGTTGAAGATTAATTTTTCCTAATGTTGTGATTATTGAAGTTCATGAATCTTGCTGTCAAGGAGGGAAGGTAAGAAATCTGAAAGCTCCTCCATGTTGGTAAAATCCTTTCCAGAATCCTGGAACACCTGGCATGTGACCCTAGTGACGTCACAGACCTGGGGTGAAGATTCATGTTTAGCCAGTGTTTTCCAGCCTTGTACCCACCATACAGATCTGTTTATTCTGTTTCACCCTACTCCTCCAGTGAGCCCCATATTTTGGGAAATTATCTGCCTCATACGTTAATTAATTCAATTCATATAACACTGTTGAGGGCTTACTCCAGGTACCTCTATTGTGCCTATATTAAAGGTATACAAATAAATGAGGCCATGTCTGACTTCAAGGAACTCAGTTTAATTTTGATATATTCAAAGATGTGATTCCCAACCATCTCATCAGGATGAAGTAACTCGTGTTACAACTGAGTTGATACTCTAAAATACAACACAGTTTGCACTTTTATTACTAGTTAGCATATACATTTTACAGACTTATGGTTAATAAATGAATTCACGGACTCCTGGACTACTTTCATTGATGACCGTATCTCCAGGGATGTTGTTGATCCCCACACTGCCTTAAGGTGTATTATGTAAACAGTTTTCTTTTCCGTTTTTCTTGTTTCCTGATAATACATGTATTTAGGACTGAAAATACTCCTCTGAGTACTCCGTTGGCTCTATGTCTTTAGCTATGGTAACTATTGTTTATTTTTAATGGGTATTTCAGATTCAAAGTGTATTTAAAATTTCTAAGCAGATACAATATAACCTGTATGGTTTCTACCTTATGGAATTATATGGTCAATATTTGTAAATATTCTGTGAGTTTTGGGTGGGTAGAGGGGTGCTTTGCCTGTTTTGGGTACAGGTTTTTTTGGATTTAGCTTGTTAATTGTTCAAACTTTCTGCCTTCTACATTCTTATCTTATTGTTCATTTAATCAGTTTCTGAAATGTAAGCATTACATGACTATTGGTGAGTTGTGCCTTTTATAACTGAAATACTTTACTTTTTCTCATATCCTCTATAATTGACTTCTATTTTCCTTAATTAGTCAAACCAGCTCTGGGAAATTTAATCCATTTATATTAATTGAGATTATTAAAACATTTGGACTATTCCTGGCTGTCTTATTTTGTATTTTCTGTATATCATGCTTTCTTGTTTTTATTTTGTCATCTTATTGGCTTGATTGTTTTTTTTTTTTTCTCCTTGTTTTTCCTCCAGTGGTTTGGAAGTAATTAAACCTATTGCTATTTCTTTAGTGATTACCTTTTTTTCTTTATGTTTAGAGTTAATTAGTAGCCATATCTTCCACCCATCTTCCAATTAAGTCAGCAACCTTAGCATTGTTTCACTTCCCCACCTCAGCCTTTTCTTGTGATGTAATCAGATTCAATTTTAGTTTTAGATTAATCTCTAGGATCTTGGCCTGTATGTGTAAATAGTTATTAGGCCACTATGAGTTTTACTGTTTTCTTCTGATTGCTTTCTCTTGCATCCCAGGATTAGTTTTCTGGTGTGCTGCTGCATATCTTCAAGTAATTAAATGTTGAATCTTCAATTTAAAATTTTTTAAATTGAGTTACGGTTTTAGACTCAAAATCATTTTCCTTCGGAATTTTGAAGCTATAACAATCATATGCTATTATCCAGTATTGCTGATTAAAGTCAAACACCAATCTGATTACCTCTCTTTATTTATTGATAAATAATCTATTTTTTCCTCATGAAAAACTTTTAGGGTTTTCTTTTTATGCTTAGAGTCCTAAAATTTCACCAATTTGTGTCTAGATCTCTGGGACATTTGTCATTCATGCTGCTTACCCCACGGTCCTTTCATCTGAGTCATTGTACCATTCTTGTACTAAAGGCAATTTTAAATATGATTTTTAAAAATAGTTTTCTTAGGTGGATATCAGACCTATTAACTTACCCTCTTCACTATACTTCTGTATTTTGTCTTCATCTATTTATTCTGAAAGATTTCTTCAAATACCACCTTCCAGACCACTAATTCACCCTTTGAACACATCCATTACCTTATTATTCAGCTCTTCTATTTCATTTTAAATTTAGTAATTCTTTATTTTTTAGAGACAGGGTCTCACTCTGTTGCCCAGACTAGAGTGCAGTGGTATGGCCATAGCTCACTGTAATCTCAAATTCTGGTGCTCAAGTGATCCTCCCACTCAGCCTCCTGATTAGCTGGGACCACAGGCACGCACACCACTATTAGCCTGGCTACTTTTTTAATTTTAATTTTTTGTAGAGATGGAGTCTCTTTGTTGCCGAGGCTGGTCTCGAATTCCTGGCCCCAAGTGATCCTTCTGCCTTGGCCTTCCAAAGTGCTGGGATTACAGGTGTGAGCCACCTCGCCTGGCTAGTAATTTGTATTTAAATATTAAAGATATCTGTCTCTAATTCTTTCTTTTCTTTTCTTTTCTTTTTTTTTGAGACAGTTTCACTCTTGTTGCCCAGGCTGGAGTGCAATGGCTTGACCTCAGCTCACCGCAACCTCTACCTCCTGGGTTCAAGCGATTCTCCTACCTCAGCCTCCTGAGTAGCTGGGATTACAGGCATGCACCACCATGCCTGACTAATTTTGTATTTTTAGTAGAGACAGGGTTTCTCCATGTTGGTTAGGCTGGTGTCGAACTCCCAACCTCAGGTGATCCGCTTGCCTTGGTACTGGGATTACAGGCGTGAACCACCATGCCCAGCCTCCCCCCCCGCTTTTTTTTTTTTTTTTTTTTTGAGACAGAGTCTTGCCCTGTCACATAGGCTGCAGTGCAGTGGCACTATCTCGGCTCACTGCAACCTCCACCTCTCGGGTTCAAGTGATTCTTCTGCCTCAGCCTCCAGAATAGCTGGAATTAACAGGTGTGCACTACCACGCGCGGCTAATTTTTGTATTTTTAGTAGAGATGGGCTTTCACCATATTGGCCAGGCTGGTCTCAAACTCCCGACCTCAGATAATCCGCCTGCCTCAGCTTCCCAAAGTGCTGGGATTACAGACATGAGCCACCACGTCCAGCCTCTAATTCTTGTTTCATACATGTAATACCCTTTCATCTCAGAAGAAATCAGAATTTTCACATTTTCTGTTCCTTGTTTTCCCCTTGGATTATCAGTGGCTCTGTGTGCTATCTGTTGTCCTTAAATGTTCCCTCTTAGCTAGGAAAGAGGGATTCCCTCTTGGTAGTTGGTGTATGTTTTCCCTGCATTTGTATAAGTTGTCTTTCTGCATTTACCTTGATTGAGAAGGGAGCTTGTTAACTGGCTGAAGATTTAAAGCAGTGGTCCCCAACCTCTTTGGCAGCAGGGACCAGTTTCATAGAAGACAATTTTTCCATGGACAGGGCAGGGGGATGGTTTTGGGATGAAACTGTTCAACTTCAGATCATCAGGCATTAGATTATCATAAGGAGTGCACCTAGATTCCTCGCATGCACAGTTCATAATAGGGTTTGCACTCCTATGAGACTCTAATGCTGCACTTAGATTCATGTACAGTCTAATGGCAAAACCCTGTCTTTACTAAAAATATAAAAGTTAGCTGGGCATCGTAGTGCATTTCTGTAATCCCAGCTATGCAGGAGGCTGAGGTATGATAACCACTTGAACCCAGGAGGCAGAGGTTTCAGTGAGCTAACATTGCACCACTGCACTCTAGCCTGGGTGACAGAGTGAGTCTCTGTCTCAAAAAAAAAAAAAAATTAACAACAATAAAAACGTTTGAGAAACAGTATACTAGAGCATTGTCAAACAAATCCACCTAGTGGGTAATTACAATATTGTGACTATGATTTACTGTCGATTCGGGCCCAGACTCTAGAGCTAGATGTTAACTTGTACAACATTGGTAAGCTGCAAACGATGATCTGGTAGAATGGTATGTATGTTACTTTTCTGTGATAGAAAAGAGGTTACAGTTTTTTAGCCTTGTAGAACATTAACCACATTAGCATTTAACTATGAGATCTTATTCCAGCATTCTTGTGTGACATTCTCTTTTGTCATCTTGTGCGGTCCTTTGGTAATAAGGTCCTTTGGTTAATTAATAAGTTTTTTGACCTGTGCTTACTTTGTTATGTTTTTTACTTTCTGAAAACTATTATTTGACTAGTACATGAGAATTTCTTTTTACCTATGTTCTTACCAAGTATTACAAATCTTTTTACTAGTTTTGCCAATGCATGAAATGTGCCAGTGTGTAAGATGTATCCTAATTTAGAAAATAAAAATTAAATATTTCCTCAGAGTTCAGTTGGGGTTTATCATTCAGGCACCCAGGAGAATGTGAGACTGAAAAAGGACCAGGTAGTGTCCAGGCCTCCTTTTTCATACCCCACATGGCTTTTGACTGGGGAGTTGTGCCTTTCCTTCCGGAGCTCCCCCTACACTAAGGACTGATCCAGTCAAGTCAGCAGCCCCCAGTTCAGAACAGCAGCGCAGGGATCCCAGTGTTGGACTTTTCAAATGCAAAACAGGTTACATTTAGATGACCTTACTGAGAGACAAGAACATCCCCTAACGGCAAATGCGGTAATGTTACTCTGTCAGGTGAGAATGCCTTTTTTTTTCTTGCATTTTCCTGACACTAGTGAAGCCATGCATTTTTTCAAATATGTGTATTTTTGGCCCTTGTATTCTGTGACTTGTCTGTTCTAATCCTTTCTCTATTTTCCTGTTTTGCTTTTTATTCTTGATTTGTACAAATACTTTGTTATAGATCTCAATCTTTTGTTAAATGTTTCAATTTCTTGCTAGTATTTTAACTTCTGCAGAGGTTGGATCTATTACTTTTTCTATAGCTTTGGGGCTTTGTGTCATCCCCAAATACATATTTTTTTCTATTACTTTTGTGATACTACATATCAGTCTTTAATCTGTTTTCCATATGGTATGAGATAGGGATCTGTCATGTTTTTCTTTTAAATTCTCTATTTTATAGAAGTAGAGAAGAGGACCTTCAACTTTTCTTGTTTGTTTTTGCTCTAATCCCCTTACTTTTACAGGTAAAATGGACTATCTTCTTGATAATGCCTTCTACGTTTTGCAGGGTTTTTTTCCTTTGAACATGATAATACCATACGACAGCAAACAGTTCATTAATATTATGTAATTTTACAGTTAGTGGTTTCTTTTTGCTATCTTCAGGGGCAGAGTAATTTACTCAAGCCTACCTTTTCTTCCTTCCTATGCTCCTTTCCATTTTCTTAAAACTACTAAATTGCTTCCTTGTTTTATTAGAGTCATAGCAGCAGCCACTTCATAAATTCTGATTTTATATACTCAAAAGGTTGCTGCCTGTAACCACTAAACTTTCTGAAACTATCCTAACCAATAATTGGACACTTTTTACATGTTAAGGTGACCACTTTTTTTTGTTTGTTTTTTCCACTTCTTACTGGGGCTGTGGCCTTCTTAAATCTTGTGGGAAGTGAGTCTCATATCATTATCTTGCTTAAGAGCTTTTGAGAAATGTAAAATTACCTCCAAGAGACCAGTCAATATTATTTGTAGATCAGCTGCATAAATTTCAGCATATGGGAAAATTCTTGAAAATGCTGATGCTTGAAAATGAATCTATGATATTATCTATTCTTTCAGCTCTGGAAGGTTTTTTGTTTGTAAACATAATATTGTCTTAATTCATCCCATATTTATTTGTATGTTTATTTAAAACAGTGCTGATGCTGGGTGTGGTGGCTCACGCCTGTAATCCCAGCACTTTGGGAAGCCAAGGTGGGCGGACCACTTGAGGTCAGGAGTTTGAAACCAGCCATAACCAACATGGTGAAAACCCATCTCCTCTAAAAATACAAAAATTAACTGGGCATGGTGGCAGGCACCTGTAATCCCAGCTACTCAATAGGCTGAGGCATGAGAATCACTTGAACCTAGGAGGTGAAAGTTGCAGTGAGCTGAGATCAAGTCATTGCACTCCAGCCTGGGCAACAGAGTGAGACTGTGTCTCATAAATAAATAAATAAATAAATAAAAACAATGCTGAGTCACAATAATAGAAAATCCATTTCTTTGCAGAGGCAGAGAAAAGAAAAAGTTCTGGCCGGGCGCAGTGGCTCACGCCTGTAATCCCAGCACGTGGGAGGCCGAGACGGGCGGATCACGAGGTCGGGAGATCGAGACCATCCTGGCTAACACCGTGAAGCCCCGTCTCTACTAAAAAATACAAAAAACTAGCCGAGCGAGGTGGCGGGTGCCTGTAGTCCCAGCTACTGGGGAGGCTGAGGCAGGAGAATGGTGTAAACCCGGGAGGCGGAGCTTGCAGTGAGCTGAGATCTGGCCACTGCACTCCAGCCTGGGCGACACAGCGAGACTCCGTCTCAAAAAAAAAGAAAGTTCTGAATTGGGTGCCTATTTGTATTATAAGGCTGGATGATTTTGATATTTTGAAATAGACATTTTCCAGAACAGATTTTTAGACTGCAGCTAAAAGCATAATGCTTGAATTTGGTAAGCACTTATTAAGTCTCATACAGTGTTTGGTGGCTGTGATGATACGAGACTGAGAGACAAGCATAAATTTCTCAATAAATGTCAAAATTGGAAGTGTCTTACATTGTTTTAAAATTGGGAAGAGCTAAGGAGATGGAAGATATCAATCAAATAATGTAGTGAGTTGGACTGGCAGAGCCTGAGGTACTTACTACCCTTAATTACTTGGCAAAGACAAATGACACTTGAAATTAATTGCTCACCATGTCAGACACTGTTACTTTGATATAGACCAGTGGTTCTCAAATCAGGGTGATCATCTCAATATAGATTCCCAAGCCTTGCCCTGAGATTTCAATTTTTGTAGGTTTTGGGATGTAGCCCAGGAGTAGTTTAATAAGCTCCCAGTTGCTTCAGATGATCAGACAGGTTTGGGAAGCACTGATTGAGACTATTGTCTGTGCAACAGAAGCCCTTTTTGTGGGGCTTTTTGCTTGTTAAAATTCAGATTGCTGAGCCCCACCTCTGGTATTTCTGATTCATAGGTTTTGAGTGGGGCCTGTGAATTTGCATTTCTAATAAGTGTTCAGGAGATGCTGATGTGGCTGGTCCTGGGACCACACTTTGAATACCACTGACATAGACCATCCCCAAGACTCCTGGGCACACTCAAAAAAGAAAAATTCCATAGCAAGGTCTTCAGTTTTTGTGGCTTAAGTTTTTGCATTTCCTTTTTATGTTCTACTTTGTGATTTCTTTTTTACTCTGGAATAAGCATTAACTGATGGACCTCTGTCCCAGGGGAAGGTTTGGAGAGGAAAGGAAATGATGTCTGCTGACTAGGAAGGTGGTAGTATAAGGAAAGTATCCCAGAAGTTGTGTAGCTGTGGGCAAAATCCTCATTCTGTGACCTTGGTTTTACTGTTATTTGGCAGGTCTCATCTTCCTGAGCTCCAGCCATGCTTCCTCAGTGTCCTTCTGCTTGCCAGGAGGTGTTTGCTCATCTCTAAGTCTAGAAAGCTCTTCCCGTTTCCCTATTGTCTTATTGCTTGCTTAAACTTAGGTCTCTGCTTGCTCATCGCTTCCTCAGGAAAGCCTTTGATGACCTCCCTCAGTGGGTCAGGTCATCCTTTTATACACACTCAGCACCATGTACTTGCCTGTCTCAGCAGTTACCACAGTGGCAGTTTTTTATTTCCTTGCATGATAATTTGATTTGTCTCTCTCCACTAGACTGTAACCTCTGTGCTTTACAATGTAAAAAACCGTATCTGTTTGTGTTTCCTATTGTGTCCCGGCCTCAGGCACTGTGCCTGGCACATAGTAGCTGAATGAGCAGCGATGAATGGGGTCATACTGTACAAACAGAGTGGCAAGGGCAGGGTAGATATTCCAAACTTGGCTGCATTTCTGCCTGCAGGTTTCTAGAAGATACTGTTATTCTTATAATTTCCTATTTTTTGCTCAGATTCATTTCTCTTATTTTCCAGAGTCCTGACAGTACGACTACTATTTATTGAGTGCTGACTACATAGGCCAGGCATTAGCTATGATCTCACATTTGACACTGATTTAGGAGGTCAAGAATCTTAGTCTACTAACATTTAAGGTAGCATTTTTTCCCTGAGATTCTAAAAACCACAATGTGTGTTGTAAAGATATAATCTATAGGTAGTTTTTTTTTTTAGTTTTATATTAAGGAAAAACAGCAGAAAGCAATTTTAGTTTTTAAACTAAGGCTTTTTATGGAATTGGGGATAGGTGGTGCTAAAGGATAGATAGTAAGGTAATTTCTAGCAACTTGGAAATATGATTGCCCTCTAAATCTCATAATTGGTAATGTCCAGAAAACGTACTCACTTTTATAGAGACAGGGTAGTTTAGTTACTGGTCAGAACAAGACTTGACTAACCATACTTACATATCCAGACCATATCTATGTCAATAAGAAAGGGATCGGGGCATGGTGGCTCATGCCTGTAATCCCAGCACTTTGGGAAGCCGAGGGTTGGGCAGATCACCTGAGGTCAGGAGTTCAAGACTAGCCTGGCCAACATGGTGAAACCACGTCGCTACTGAAAATATAAAAGTTAGCCAGGTGTGGTGGTGTGCACTTGTAATCCCAGCTCCTAGGGAGGCTAGGCCAGGAGAATCGCTTAAACTTGGGAGGTGGAGATTACAATGAGCCAAGATCACGCCACTGCACTCCAGCCTGGGCAAAAGAGCAAGACTCTCTCAAAAAAAGGGGGGGCAGGTAGGGGGAGGGTAGTTGATATGCTGTAATTAAAAAAAAAAATCTAGATTCAGAGAGTCCCAATGGCACTAAATAAGAAAGGATCGGGGGGACCCTGACCCAAAGACTCAACTGCTCTAGTTCCTATAGATAGATCTTTGCTATGGAAACCAACTGAATTGTCCAACTAATTACCCTCACCGGAAGTTCATGTTTACATGCAAGCTCTAGATGAGTGTTGGGAGATAGTTCTCCAAGGGTCCCTCATGCTTCCTTGGTGCTGGACTGTCTTTTCAAGGATGTTTGTGTAGCACACAGCCTTGGAAAAGAGACGTCGTGGCTGTCTGTGGAGCACAGGGCAGGCAGGCCTACTGCCCATTATAAAATATATGAGTTTCCTAAGACCAGGGTTCCCTATGGAACACGATCCACCGCATATGCACATGTCACCTAGTCCTCTTCACGGTGTCATGTGGCAATTGGGACTTGAGGAACCAGTACAAATACACTCCGGCTACTGCTATGGCCATGAATAGAAAGCCCTTTGTCTCTGACTCAGAGGTTTTGTGCCTTCCAGCATCCATGAAATTGTGGCAGGCTAATTGTGGTCATGCTGGCCCAGATGTCTCTTTCCTCATGACAGTGACATGGGGGACAGACTTCCTTTTGTTTTTTGCTAACACAGCCAATTTCTGAGCCTAACAAGTTGAGGACCAGTCCCAGGAACAGGAATTAATAAAGCAAAAGACCTCCTGGGAGATTGCAACAGCAGCTGTGTTCTTAATTGCTCACATGAAAGCAGATGGAAAGAGTTCCTATAAGGGACTTGTATCAGTCTGAGTCCAGTCAGGAGACAGAAACCACGACAGGAATTTCAACAGATAACTTCATAGAACGGATTGTTAGCCAGGTATTAGGGAAGAGAACGGCAAAGCGGGGATACTTAGGTATCACAGAGGTAAGAATAATAGGATACGGGCCGGGTGCGGAGGCTCACACCTGTAATCCCAGCACTTTGTGGGGTGGATGTGGGCAGATCACTTGAGCCTAGGAGTTCAAGATCAGACTGGCCAGCAAGGTGAAACCCCGTCTCTACTAGAAATACAAAATTTAGCTGGGTCTGCTGGTGCCCGCCTGTAATCCCAGCTACTTGGGAGGCTGAGGCAGGAGAATCGCTAGAACTCGAGAGGCGGAGGTTGCAGTGATCACGCCCCTGCACCCTAGCCAGAGCAACAGTGTGAGACTCTGTTGAAGAAGAAGAAAAAGGAGGAGGAGGAGGAGGAAAAAGGAGAAAGGAGAGGAGGAAGAGGAAGAAGAAGAGGAAGAAGAAGGGGAGGAAGAAGGGGAAGAAGAAGGAGGAGGAGAAGGAGCTAAAGGAGAAGAAGGAGAAGAAGAAGAAACAGCAATCACCCTTGGGGCTGGGTGAACAAAAGTCAGAGACCAAGATTTTTTTAGACTTAGGGGCTTGGAGCAGGGCCCTGCAGGGTGAGGACTCAGCCCTCTGGGCTAGGAAGGTCCCCCTTGGCTGGCCCCAATGCCTCATGCTAAGAAGGGGATACCAGCCAGTAGGTGCTGGTGTCTCTGAGTGGAAGGAGGTGGTGAGGCTGATTCTGGAAATACTGGAAAAACTGGAAGCAACTGCTGCTGCCAGGATGAGGTGTTTTGATCATGGTCACTCTTAGGAACAGGAAGCCAACAGCTCCCTTCCTCTAGTACCCCTCCTGGCAGAGCCAAACAGAGAGAGCCAGCTGCCAAAAGGAGCCTGGGCTGCAGGGTCCCAGTCCCAGCATCCCAAAGGATAAAAAATAATCAGCACAGGATTTTAAAAGGGTGTTTGACTACAGGTTAGAAAGTGGGAGGAGGGGATGGCCTGGGAGGGAGTTGGGCATTTGCCTAGGGGTCTCCAGCATTAACTTGAACTTGAATCTTTCTTTAGGTCAGGGAAGGAGGCAACCATGGACAGCTGACTTGGTAACATGGGCGATTACCGGGACTATTTTGTAGAGCATGCTGGAAGGAGGCAGAAAGAAACATGTTCATATGCTGCGGGGAAGATGACCCCGTTGGTTACTTTTTAAGATTGCATACAATTTTATGGGCTTTGCAGAGAACTGTGCAAATTCCTGTGTCTGTCCCCTACCCTGATAATGACTGCTATCTTGTAAGAGAAAGAACTCGGCAGATGTTTGATTATGCCTCCCCCACCATTTGTGGCCCACATGACTTTCACATGAACTAATTTGTAAACTATAAAGCAGGATGCAAATGAGAAGTGGTATTTATTATTTGTATCTTTTCAGGCCATTGGCTGAGTTCCAGGGAGATGATGGGTTTCTGTCTTCAACAGAGGATTTCAGAGGAGATCAAGATTACAGAGAGTAAACACCAGAACTTATAAATTTGTTTGTTGTTGTTTTGTTGTTTTGTTTTGTTTTTTTGATTTGTTTGAGATGGAGTCTTGCTCTATCGCCCAGGCTGGAGTGCAGATCTTGGCTCACTGCAACCTCCACCTCCTGGGTTCAAGTGATTCTCCTGCCTCAGCCTCCCCAGTAGCTGGAATTACAGGTGCCTGCCACCACGCCCAGCTAATTTTTGTATTTTTAGTAGAGACGGGGTTTCACGGTGTTGGCCAGCTGGTCTCGAACTCCTGACCTTGTGATCTGCCTGCCTTGGCCTCCCAAAGTGCTGGGATGATTACAAGTGTGAGCCACTGCGCCCGGCCAGAACTTACAAAATTAACAGGATAGTTTTACACTCTTCGGATTCAGTGTTTACACATAATGGCCCTCCTGACTATTCTTTTGAATCTAGAATTTGAACCCAGATAAAATGGGTGAATATCTTAAAAGAGATCAGTAATGCATGTATTGTTGCAGTTTTAAAACAGCTGTGAACTGATTTTGACCATATATGTATTTGAAAGTTTTATCATGGACGGTTTAAAAATTTATTTATTTTACTTTTAAAATTTTTTTTTTATTTTTTGACATGAAGTTTTGCTCTTGTCACCCAGGCTGGAGTGCAGTGGCACCATCTTGGCTCACTGCAACCCCCACCTCCTGGGTTCAAGCGATAGTCCTGCCTCAGCCTCCCGAGTAGCTGGGATTACAGGCACGCACCACCTTGCTTGGCTAATTTTTGTATTTTTAGTAGAGGTGGGGTTTTGCCATGTTGGCCGGGCTGGTCTTGAATTCCTGAACTCAGGTGGTCTGCCTGCGTCAGCCTCCCAAAGTGCTGGGATTACAGACGTGAACCACCATGCCCGGCCATATATTTATTTTAATTGAATAGAGCTTATGATAGTGCTGGTACTGAGTATTGGACAAAAGCTCAGGCCACATCAGGCTTTCCTAGTGGATAATCCAAGGTGTTTCAGGAGCCAATCTGAATCTAGATAAAGGGCATTGTCATATTGCAATGCTGTTATGTTCGTCTTTATTATACTTGCTCAATTTATTTTGTAGTTCTGATTGTGAATGTGGAAGGCTGATTTCATTCCTGTTATTGCCATGTGGCTTTAGTTTAATAGCTATCATGGGTGAAAATTTAATTAAATCAGTACCTGGATTTCATTTACAGATCCAGATACTGATTTAATTAAATCCTCACCTATGATAGCTACTAAATGTTATTTAATATTTATATACATATAACATCGGGTGTTATATATAATTTTACCACTCCCCAAACAGAGCTGGGAAACTGTTTTTCCAAATGTAGAGGATGCACACAGTTCTGAAATGCCTCTGGTGTGTTTCTGAATTTAAAGTAAAAGAAGGTCTGAGGAGAAAAGCTATCACCCAGGGTCAAGCAGATGATGTGAAGCTCTTCGGTCTGGTTGACAGGCATTGCTCTTGGTTTTTCCAAGGCATAGCTCTGTCTTTTATCCTTCAGAACCATTTACTAAGCACTTCTCTGCATGTGGCACTATCCCAGGCTCTGAGCAGTCTTGGGAAACAACATAGCCACTGTTATTTATGCTAATACCCCATGATAAGTATGTGTACCTGTAAATAAATAATGGACCCATAAACACTGTAGAGAGAAAAGGGGAACCGGAGTTTTTTGGGAGGGGGCTGGTGTCGGAGACTGCATGAAGGTGATCTTCCTTCTTTCTTTTATTTCTTTTCTCCCTCTCTCTCTCTTTCTCTCTTTCTCTCTTTCTTTGTTTTTGAGATAGAGTCTTGCTCTGTTGCCAGGCTGGAGTGCAGTGGCGTGATCCAGCTTACTGCAACCTCCGCCTCCCAGGGTTCAAGCGATTCTCCTGCCTCAACCTCCCTTGTAGCTGGGATTACAGGCACCCGCTGCCACACCTGACTAACTTCGTATTTTTAGTAGAGACGGGATTTCACCATGTTAGCCAGGCTGATCTCGAACTGCAGACCTCAGGTGATTCGCCCACCTCGGCCTCCCAAAGTGCTGGGATTACAGGTGTGAGCCACTGCACCCAGCTGAAGGTGATTTTCAAAAGGATTTTAAATATAAAAGAGATATCTTGCTCAAATAGCTGAGGTAGGAGGGATGCTACAGTGAGGAAAAAAACGAAGGGAAGATTTAGCATTGTTGGGCCTCAGGAGAGGGGCATGGGTTGGCAAGTGGAAGGAAGAAGTGAGGGGACGCTGGATTATATCTTGTCGTGCAGAGGAGTTTTGAAGCTGCAGGGAGACTGCTGACCCTCTTGGAAATGAGAGACTGTGTACACATATGGGCAATGGCTGGACCACATGTAAAAATGGAGCTCTGGCCCGCAACCTGCAGCAACCTGTCCAGGAAACAGCGCCGTCTCCATAATAAACAGCCCAGGAAACCAGCCTGCTCTAAGTCAGACTTGGAGTCACACTGCTAACTCTAGAACAATCCAGGAAGCTAAACAGTAGCTTCTGTAATAAGAAGCCCTATGACTTGATTAATAACTTACAGCCTCTTTAATTTTTTGAAATAGGGTGTTTTTTTTTTGAGACAAGGTCTCCCTCTGTCACCCAGGCTGGAGTGCAGTGGTGCGATATCAGTTCACTGCAAACTCTGCCTCCCAGGTTCAAGCAATTCTGCTGCCTCAGCCTCCTGAATACACATGCCACCACAGCCAGACTAATTTTTGTATTTTTAGTAGAGACGGGGTTTCACCATATTGGTCAGGCTGGTCTCAAACACCTGACCTCAGGTGATCTGCCCACCTCAGCCTCCTAAAGTGCTGGAATTACAGGCGTGAGCCACCGTGCCCAGCCTGAGATAGGGTCTTGCTCTGTCACCCAGGCTGGAGTGCAGTGGCACAATCTCGGCTCACTGCAGCCTACACCTCCCGGGTTCAAGCCATTCTTGTGCCTCAGCCTCCTGAGTAGCTGGAACTATAGGCACATGCCACTGCGCCCAGCTATTTACATGTTTAGTAGAGATGGGGTTTCGTCATGTTGGCAAGGCTGGTTTTGAACTCCTGGCCTCAAATGATCTTCCTGTCTCGGCCTCCCAAAGTGCTGGGATTACAGGGCGTGAACCACCGTGCCCAGCCTCTAATTTTTGTTCTTACTTTTAATTTAGGACCAACCAGAGAAAGCCAGATATGCCCCCACTAACCAATCCCTTAAGATGTTCCTCTTCTAGTTAGCCTGCCCTCATGCAGACAGCCTCCAATCAGGGCATACCTGAAACCTTCCCTTTTTCTCACTTTAAACTTTCCTGCTCCTATGCCTGCCTTGAAGTCTCACCAAAACACAAGCGATGGTGGCTGGCTCCCTCGCTATGGCAAGTTCTGAATAAACCGCTTTTAACTTTCCTCATTTAGTTGTCTTTGTTTATTTCCATAGGAATATTGCTGCTGGTGGTTCTGATTCATCTGCTGCATAGCTTCTCTCTTGCATTTCTGCTTCTACTTTGACAGGCACTGTTCCTTGCTCAACGTTTTGTCCAGGGAAATAGGGGAAGAGATTAACAGCAATGCAGATGGGTGTTTTCAGGATCACTAGGAAATGCTGTTGATTAAACGTTTACTTGTAGGTAGAGTGGAAAGACCCTGAGCTTTGACAGAAGAGGAAATGGGAGACAGTGCTGTTCTGATGTAGTCTGAATAGCCTTTTCATTTTAAAGGATTGCTAAGAGGAGATTCAGCTCTTGTGCCAGTAATCAGCAGCTGACTTAATCTGTACTCAGTAGTATATCCCAGTCCCCTTTATAAAATTATTATCCTCAGAAGAGCTCCAAAGAGAGATATTATTGTTCGACAGTTTCTCATGGTAGGGAACTGTCTATCGACTGCTCGGAAATTAACGACATGTTCTAATGAATGGCCCGTCTCCAAACTGCTTCCGAGTTATGCTCATGCTACACTCCACGTGCTAGGTTCTGTCCACCACCTGGAGTCCTACCCTCTTTTTGACATTTCTGTGACAGCCCTCAGCAGAAGTGATCTTAATTCTCTTGGTGAGAGTTAAGAATTAATGCCTCTTAATTCTCATGGTGGTCATTATCACTCAGCATACCCTTGAATGCTGTCATCTGTGTTACTGTCCTCATTCATTCATTTGTTCAACAAATATTTATCGAATGTCTACGAAATTTCAAGTTTTGTTCCAGGCAGGGGATACAGTAGTGAACCAAACAGCAAAAATGTTTTTGCTATGGTAAAAAAGACAGACAACAAGCAAGATAAATATAGTGCACACACAGTATGTCAAATACCAGTATGCGCTAGTGAGAAAGTGAAGAGCAGGAAAAATGCAGAACATTTACTGAAACTTCAGATAGGGTAAACAGAGAAGATCTCACTGAGAAGATAATTTCTAAAGGACTTGGGGAAGATGAGGGAGCGAGCCATGCAGGTGGCTGGAAAGCTCTTTCCTCCCCAAACAAGTGCAAAAGCCTTGAGGTCAGGACATAGCTAGAGGATTAGAAGAACGGCAAGCAGAGCCTCGGTGCATGCGGAGGGAGGAGAATGAATGGGAGGGGGTGGTTGTCATGCAGGACCTTGTAGATTATAGTCAGGATTTTGGTTTTTATTCTGAATGAGATGGAAAGCCACTGGAGGATTTTGAGAAGTGGCATAAGCTGATTTGTTTTAAGATTCCTTCTGCTTGCCTTGTTGAGGATAGGCTGCAGAGGTAGGGAAGTGGTGCACAGTCTAACCCAGGTGAGAAAGGATGGTGGCTCAGGGGAATAGAAGTGATCCAATTCTGGGTCTATGTTCATGACGGAGCCAATAGGATTTTCTGAGGGGTTGGAGGTAGGCTGAGAATGGAATCAAGGGTGATTCCAGGGTTCTGGATTGGAACAACGGCAAGAATAAAGCTGCTATTAACTGGAATGGAGAAGATGCAGAGGGAACCGGCTGGGCAGTGGGGTTGGGGGTGGACTCTCAGGAGCTCAGCTTTAGCTATGTGAATCCTGAGGTCCTCATTAATTGCCCACGTGTGGATGCCAAGAAGGTTGCAGCTTTAAAGGGATAGGATGTTTTATGCCTCATGAATCTTCCAGCCTGGTTTGTTGATTGCATGAATCAATCAATTACCCAATCAGTGAACAACAGTGAAGTTCTTTCTGAGTAGAGGTTGTGGGGGGAAATGATGAGATTTCTCTCTCTAGACTGGGTTGAGAGAAACATTAGTTTATTTTTGAACAGCCATAAATGAGGTGATATTTCTGAAAGTGGGTAGGTGAGGAGGAAGAAGGGACCAGGGACAGACATCTTCTCTGTTCCAATATTAGCATCTACGAAGTCTTAGATCACAAAATGTTTATTTTTATTGGTTTAAGAAGAGCCCATAACCTCTTCCTCATTCTCCTTTGAAGATGCCTTCAGGCTTCAGACTATGCTGCCATTGTTACTGAAGGCATTATTATGATTATTTATGACAGTGCCCTGTTTTGGGCATTATGCTTATAATAGTAGGGGTAGATTTATTAAGGTATATGAAGATACATGAAGACTCCAGAGATGAAATGCCTGGGTTTGAATCCTGCATCTACTATTTATAAGTTGTCAGACTTTGGGCAACTTACTTAACCTCCCTATGTTTCAGTTTTCTAATCTGTAAAATGGGAATAATATTGGTACCTATCTCATTGGGTCATTGTGAGAATTAAATTGTTAATTATTAAAGTGTTAAGAATTATCTGGCACATAGTGAATCCTATATGTGATAGCTATTGTTTTTATATCAAGCACTGTCAAATATATATCAGGTGTCATGATGAACATTAAACTTGGCATAATCCCTGGCCATGGACCTATTGAAGATTATTCAGATAGATCATCTCAAAAGGAAAGAAGAAAATGAGTTTAAAACGCTCACTCCACTCTGAACTACTGCTGAGAAGTCCAGAAATGAACCAGAAATACCTTTAACCTCCAATACAAGGTCCAACTTGATTTCTACCTAGCACCTAAGGAGCAAAGCAAATTAACTGAGGGTCTCAGTGGGCCATAATTTCAATATTTGAGCAACTGCAACATGGAACAAGAAACTACAACAGTGGGCAAGTTTTCTGGATGCCAGGCCATGAAGTGCTTGGACTCACAATTCCTAAGTGTGTTCTTGAAGGAAAACAAGAAAAGCACATGTCATCCCAGGTCTGAGCTCTGGTAGGAGCACACAGATGAGGGTGAGTATGATGATGGGCTGGTAAAGTTCTTCCTGTCTTGTGCTATCAGATCAGCTGAAGGGAAGGTAGGGGAAGAAAGAGAGTGTGTGTCAACGATATTAGGAGACAGGGATGTAGTTTCTTGTTCTATGTTGTTGTTACTTAAATATTAAAATTATGGCCTTCCGAGACTCTCAATTACTTTGCTTTGCCACTTAGGTACTAGGTAGAAACCAAGACGATTTCTCTGAGATGGATTGATTCATTATTGCATGAATGAATGAAGCAAGCTATCAGTCATGCAAACATGCACTGAGTGCTGATGATGTGTAAAGAAAGATGCTGTGGAGATATTTTTACCTGGCTGAGGAATAGTTCTCTCTCGTTATATGCTGATTCAAGGGAAAAAGTTACTTTTATAGGAGGATCCCCAAAGAAACCAAGATATTTTAAGAGACTAATTAAGTTGGTGCAGGAAGTCTTACATGAAAAAATATATATATTAAAAAATATTAATTAAGTAATTATGCCCAGATGAAATGCCTGGATTTGAATCCTGCTTCTGTAACTTACTTACTGTCCTATGTTTCCGTTTTCTAATTTATAAAATGGGAATAATATTGGTACCTATCTCATTGGGCCACTGTGAGAATTAAATTGTTACTATCTTAAAATGCTGATTCATTAAGTCATTATGTGTGCCAAGCACTGTGCTGGAAGCTGGGAATACAACAGAATAAGACCTAGACTCTGCCATGAGGGAGCTTACTGTCTACCACAGGGAGGAAAACGGGGAACTCCATCCAGCCTAATGATAATCCAGAATGAGCACCTCACCCAGCACTGAGAGTTCAAGGATGTTTGCCCTGAGTCATGGAACAAGTAGGAGTTGCTAGATTTGGCACAGAGGGGAGGGGCAGAATTCTATGATCTAAACAAGCCCTCGAGGAAGCTCTGTCATTCCAGTGACCTCCTGAGATCAAACCCTGTTTTAGAAACTGAACCTAGTGTTAGGCCATGAAGATTAATTCACACTGGTCAGCAGGGGCAGGTGCTATTACTCAAGAGAGCTTTGAGGTTAACCTTGTGCCATAGGCTGAGTTTGTGCTGGCCAGAGCTGTTCTTGGGAGAGTGGAATTTAATTGGTGCTTATTTGTGATGGCCTTATAAAGGATGACTCCTGGGCCTACTAAAGTGGAAACCATTCTAACTCCTAAATGACTGGCAAACACAGACCTGAATCACACCCCAGATTGCTTTGGCTAATGGAGATGCCTGGCAAGTACAATGTGTTTGGGGCTTTTTTCCAGTATCAAATGGTGGATAAAATGGGACAGTTGCCTAGTGAAAATCAGGCCTAGATGCATGGGAACAGGAATAACTGTTTCTTGTGTCAACAAGAAGGCTTTTTTTGTGTGTGTGCGGAACTAAAGAAATGCAGCTCACTTACTGGTCTGGCCAAACTTCAAAATTCATTTTTTTTTTTCCCTCCTCCCAAGAACATTTTGTTCCTGCTGGTGGTTAAAAGGTGGCAGCTTCCATATAGAAGTACAGCAGGAAGTATTTAAGTTAGATAAAAGGAAGGAGTATGTGACAGAATGATTGAGTGCAGGACTGGGTTCCCAGGGGGATTACAAAATCTGATTTTTATTCATGGACTTTCCTGCTAAATAACTGAAATAATAAGGGTGGCAAGACGTAAGCTTATATCACCATTTTTTAAAGGTCTGTGCTTTGGGATTCAGAGGAAGCGGGAGGGAGTGACTTGTGAACAAGAGGACCTGAGGTGACTTCAGAGGCTGAGCTGGCCTTGGGATTGAGGTCAGGCTTGGAAAGAAGAGTGAGAGGCTGGTGTGGAGCAAGGTGGAACAAACGGATGGGAAGGACAGAGCAGGTGGGGAGATGTAGAATGTGGCCCCTCTGAAGAGGGCTGTGGTGGGATAGTATTAGCAGGCTATGTCAGGGCTGGATTACGGAGAGCCTGGAAAGCTTGCCCAGAGAATTTAGATTTTACTCAACAAGCAACGAGATGCCATTTTTCCAGGCTTTTGAGCAGGAACAGGAAATGATAGAAACTCAGGGATCATGGGCTTTCAGCGACTGAAGGGGATTTATTGTCATGTGGTTCAGCGTTTCTCAAACTGTACTGGCATCAGAATCATTTGGAGGGGGAAGTCCTTGTGAAAATTCAGATTCTCATTTGTAAGTCCTGGGTGGGTGGGGCTGGGAATCTGCAGGTGAACAAAGCCACTGACAATCCTAATACCAGTGATCTGAGGCCCACACTGGGCAAAACACTGCTACCCGCTTCTATGAGGCCCTGTCCAAGAGGCCCAGGGAAGCCTTTGAGAGACCCATGGAGTACCACTGAGAAAAGGAGTCAGCCCTAAAACAAGTTTAGGCCCAGAGAGCTGGAAGCTGACACTGGACAATGCCAGTTGAGTAGGAATTTCTGTGCCCCCCCACTTACTTTTTTTTTTTTTTTTTTAGGCAAGATCTTACTCTGTCGCCCAGGCTGGAGTGCAGTGGCACGATCTCGGCTCACTGCAACCTCCGCCTCCCCGGTTCAAGCAATTCCCCTGCCTCAGCCTCCCAACTAGTTGGGATTACAGGCACCTGCCACTGTGCCCGGCTAAGTTTTGTATTTTTAGTAGAGACGGCGTTTCACCATGTTGGCCAGGCTGGTCTTGAACTGCTGATCTCAGGTGATCCACCTGCCTCGGCCTCCTAAAGTGCTGGGATTATAGGCTTGAGCCACCGTGCCTGGCCCTCTGCCCTTTTTCTTTCCCTTCCCCACACTCCAATCTTGGAGGACCCCAGAGCCTCGAAAGGCAGAAGGCCAAAGAAAGAAAGAAGTGGATCACACTTGGTGTGAATTTAACCAGCACATCGCTATTTTTTGACCAGCACACTGGCTTTTCAAGGAAAAAGCCCTGCCTTGTAGCATTTACCTGTTTCCACGGGGTAAATACTCCCAGTGTGGCCATCTCAGGCTACCAATGTGATGTCACTGAACACGGAGTTAGGAAGAAAAGCCCACCATGGGCTCTTGTGAGGCAGTAGAAGCCTGCTCCAGCAAACCACCACTTTGAGCTGGAAATCATGCCCAAGTTGGGCTGGGGCGAACTGTTCGAGAATGAGGACTGAGCTGTTAAACAGTGTATTGTGCTGGATTGTGTTTTATTACTTAAAGTGACCATAGGGCTCCCAGCACTTTGGAAGGCCAAAGTGGGCCTCTTGAGTCCAGGAGTTCGATACCAGCCTTGGCAACACGGTGGAACCCCCGTCTCTACAAAAAGGACAAGAATTAGCTGGGCTTGGTGGTGAATGCCACCAGCAGTCCCAGCTACTTGGGAGGCTGAGATGGGAGGATCACTTGAGCCAAGGAGTTTGAGACCAGCCTAGCCAACATAGTGAGATCCCATCTCTACAAAAAGGACAAGAATTAGCTGGGCTTGGTGGTGAATGCCACCAGCAGTTCCAGCTACTTGGGAGGCTGAGATGGGAGGATCACTTGAGCCTGGGAGGTCAAGGCTGCAGTAAGACAAGATTGAGCCACTGCACTCCAGCCTGGGCCACTGAGTG
>NW_012101443.1:1792901-1825203 GCF_000951045.1 Mandrillus leucophaeus
TGCCACCAGCAGTTCCAGCTACTGGGGAGGCTGAGATGGGAGGATCACTTGAGCCTGGGAGGTCAAGGCTGCAGTAAGACAAGATTGAGCCACTGCACTCCAGCCTGGGCCACTGAGTGAGACCCTGTCTCAACATAAACAATGAAAATAAAGTGACCATAGGACTTTCTGCTACTGCTCGAGTTTTCATCCACTGGTAAAGAGAAAAAGGGAACAAATTTCAGTTTAGGGATCCTGAGAAACCAAAAGTAAATTCACATTGTGGTTACATCCTAAGGATGGTGCCCATCCAATGAATGGGTTACTGTGAGAAATTAGATCTTGAAAACCAGTAAGATGTCTTTTTTAAAAAAGAATTCTCATCAAAGGGAAATATAAAACTGAAAAGTATTTATGGAATCTGAGCCCCCAGATTGAGAACCACAGATGTCAGGTATTCTGTAGTTGAAGGCGTTTGTTTTGGAGAGCTTTCTCTGGTGTTCCAAAGCAGATATCCTCAAAAGGAAAGCAGCTGTCTGATTAAGAAATTCTGTACTCTGTTCAAAGATAGTACAGGAAGAACCAACTGAAATGTGGGTAAGACCTACCTCATAGGTACACTATGAGGATTAAATAAACACATTTGCATGTGTCTGATACAGAGTAGGTTTGCTGTCAATGCTTCCGTTTTTTTTCAGAGCCACATTCCCCCTTTTTTTTTTAGACAGTCTTACTCTGTCACCCAGCCTGGGGTGCAGTGGCATGATCTCCGCTCACTACAACCTCCACCTCCCCGGTTCAAGCGATTCTCCCTGCCTCGGCCTTCCCAGTAGCTGAGATTACAGGCATACGCCACCACGCCTGGCTAATTTTTGTATTTTTAAGAGAGATGGGTTTCGCCATGTTGGCCAGGATGGTCTCGAACTCCTGACCTCAGATGTGAGTCACTCTCCTCAGCCTCCCAAGGTGTTGGAATTACAGGCGTGAGCCACGGCGCCGGCCCAAATTCACTTTTAATTATGTTGGGTTATGCTCATTCCCTGGTGGGGAGCTTCATCGTGGTAATGAGTGCAAGGCAGAACAATTTCTATTTCCAGTTTATTCCCGCTCCTCCTCTGTTGAGGATGAATGTCACAGATGAACCTTACCCTCGGAGGGAGGAGGACCTTCTAAGTCCCTGCGGCAGTTGGGGAAGTGAGGAGTGATCTTAGCTTTTAAATGGGCTTCAAAGTATCCTCTGCTAGTTGAACTCTTTGAAACTTCCACAATTTGTCCCCAGACTTCCATTAACACAGTTTCTGCTAGTAAACACAACTTATCTGTAGCTTAAGCCACTGAGGACACCACAGCCACAGCTCCCCTCCGCCGGCTATCCCCAATGGCTGACTCTGCATTTCCCTAATTCAAACAGTAGACTGCTAAGGCATCAACCGCTCCCTTGAAATGGTTCAAATCGAAAAGGGCCTTGGCAACCAGTAGGAGTTTCCATCTATCATGAACGCCTGCAGTAAGAGACTTTCTCCACTTTTCTAAGCTACATTTACAGACCGCCACTGGCTGCTTTCGGTGACACAAATCCTGCCTTTAGCCGTTGGGTCGTCAGAACCTGGAACGTTCCAGGCTTCCGGGCAGTCCTCGTTCCTGTTTTTTCAGAGGAAAAAGATCCACTTTCAGGGACGGGGTGGTGCCTGTGGCCAGCCTGGACCAGCGCTGAGGGGAGGGACGGATTCAGGCAAGGCACTGCGCGTCTGTGGGACACACCCTGTCGGGGGACACCGGCCAGGGCAGCGTGGCCTCCACTGCGCGGTGTTATGACGCCCCGCCGTCCTCACTTCTTCACCAGCCTCTAACGTTCAAACCCCAGTTCTTTCGGACTTTGCAGGAGCTCTAGTGAGGAATTGTGAACAATGACTCATCCAATCTAGTGTCTACATTGGTGTCGACATGGTACCTAGCACCAGGAGACTGGATGAGATCACCAAAGACGCGAGTATAGATTGAAGAAAGATTCAGAGGCCCCTGTAAAGACAGAATACGAACCTGAGCAGTTTCAACGGCTGCAGACTCCGCGCAGGCGCAGGAGGAGGTTTGACGCCTACGGACAAACGCGATGGAGCGGGCGGAAGCCGACCGAGAAGACTCAATTTGTCTAGGTTTGGAACGGTTTTCGTCGTCTCCCACATGGTCTAGCGGTTAGGATTCCTGGTTTTCACCCAGGCGGCCCGGGTTCGACTCCCGGTGTGGGAACGCTAAGATTTTAGAATGCGCGTTTAGCGAATTTAGATTCTCACTAACACGGAGAAGGAAAGTTTTTAGCCAAAACTATAATTCCACTTCAAAGTACGCGGGACGCACCGGGGCTGAAAGGAACCAAAGATCTACCCCTGGTGCGGGTGTGAGGGTCAAGCTTCCTCAGACCCCAGCCACCTGCAGCAGGCAGCGGAAGGGACATAGCTGGCAACAGCGTGAAGTCAGTTTTTGAAATGAGAGATTAGGGCTGAGGTGAAGGAAAGCGGGGGAACCAAGTGGTCGCATGCCGAAATACACCCGCTGTTTTTTCTCCAGTATTTTCTCCTTGTACTGTGGAGATGAGCAAATGACCAAAAGAGTGCTCTTTTTTGAAAGAAAAAGGAAATATGCAATTTTAGAACATTATAGGGTTTTTTGTTGTTGTTGTTGTTAGAGAGGAGGATGCCGGGAGAGGGAGGGAGGCATTACAGGGCTTTTAAGTTACCTAAAGTCATTCTAGGACAGCAAGATTTCTAGAAAATACATATTATTAAAGACAGGGTAGTTCAATGAACAATCTATTGTGTTTGGGATGCAGAGCGCTAACTAAACCAGTTTGGAAGGTGGGGAAGGAAATTAGATTATAACAAATACTGAGGCTCCAGTCGATGGCAAAACACAAAACAAAACAAAACCAACACATTTTCCTCTTAATACATTTATTTGACACATTGTGTTTTTAAAAAACTTTAAGAATTTGTGATATGCTAGATTAGAATTAGAAGTGTTAGTATTGACGTGTGACAGTTTCCAATTGTCGTGCAAATAAATGCATCCCTTTGTTATTAGATGAGATGTTATTACCTAAAATGAAGACTATATTTAAAGACTAAAATAAAGACTAAAACCTTTTTTTTTTTAAGAAGGAGTTTTGCTCTGTCGCCCAGGCTGGAGTGCAGTGTCGCTATCCTGGCTCACTGCAAGCTCCGCCTCCCGGGTTCACGCCATTCTCCTGTCTCAGCCTCCGGAGTAGCTGGGACTACAGGCGCCCACTACCAAGTCCGGCTAATTTTTTGAATTTTTTAGTAGAGACGGGGTTTCACCGTGTTAGCCAGGATGGTCTCGATCTGCTGACCTCGTGATCCGCCCGCCTGTGCTCCCAAAGTGCTGGGATTACAGGCGTGAACCACTGCACCCCGCCCACTATAATCTTATCTAATAATAAAATTATTTTTATTTTTATTATTTATTTATTTATTTTTTTTTTGAGACGAAGTCTCGCTCTTGTCCCCCAGGCTGGAGTGCAATGGCACGATCTCAGCTCACTGCAATCCTCCGGGATTCAAGCGATTCTCCTGCCTCAGCCTCCAGAGTAGCTGGGGTTGCAGGGGCCCACCACCACGCCCAGCTAATTTTGTATTTTTAATAGAGATGGGGTTTCCCCATGTTGGTCAGGCTGGTTTAGAACTCCTGACCTCAGGTGATCCACCTGCCTTGGCTTCCCAAAGTGCTGGGATTACAGGCGTGAGCCACCACACCTGGCCTATTTTTATTTTTTGATTATTATTTTAGATCATTTTACTCAGATAATATTACAGAGTGCTTAATCAGGGATTATTTAAGTTTTTCTTAGGGTTTAGGGAAACAAGAAGGGATTAGGCAGCTCTCACAGCTCCTGAGTCTAAGGGGCAAGGCCAGGGAGGTCGCTGATGCCGGGGGCTGCCGGGCAGAAGCTGTGTGTTTGTTTGAAACTTGTTTTCAGGCCAGGCGCGGGGACTCATGGCTATAATCCCAACACTTTGTGAGGCCGAGGTGGGAGTATCCTTTAAGCAGGCATTGGAGACCAAGACCAGCCTGCACAACGTAAGGAGACACTGTCTCAAAAATAATAATAATAATAATTAGCCGGGCAGTGGTGCGTGCCTGTAGTACCAGTTGCTCAGGAGGCTGAGGTGAGAGGATCGCTTGAGTCCAGGAGTTCGAGGCTGCAGTGAGCTATGATTGCTGCTGCACTCCATTCTGGGCTAGCAAGATCCTGTCTCCAAAAAGCAAGACAAAACTGCTTTCAGATGGCAGGTGAATTCCGTTTATATGAAGGCTGTCACATCTACTCATCCTATTAATCATTCATTTTCATAAAATAGAGTTTTGACCTCATGGATTTGACAGAAGCTTTCTTGAGATGCCTGTAATATTTAGTGGACTCAGAGCATAGAAGATATTTCTGAAGACAGGTACTTAATGATATGAAAAGGTTTAACTTTGTGGGGAGATGGTTACTTAAGTTATATTTGGCATTTTTATGGCTTTGTATTTTTGTAAAACATTTTGCCATAACTTCCATTCATCATCCTCATAGTCAGTCTTTAGATTCATAGACTATTTAAGCTGGAAAAGCCCTTAGCAGTCGTTTAACTGAGACCCTCGTTTTACCAGTGAAACATCTATTCTGAGATTTTATTTCTTTGATTCCCTAGTATTGGACTTTAGATTGTATCCACAAAAGACTGAATTCCTGCATGGTGCTCTAGCCAGACACCACTCCCTCCAAATCCTGGCTTCAAGGAGGGGCGCTTAGGGGGATTGAGTGCAGAGAAGATTCATGTAATTTTTTTTTTTTTTTTTTTTTTTGAGACAAAGTCTCGCTCTGTCGCCCAGACTGGAGTGCAGTGGCGCGATCTCAGCTCACTGCAGTCTCTGCCTCCTGGGTTTGAGCGATTCTCAGGTCTCAGCCTCCTGAGTAGCTGGGATTTTAGGTGTGCACCACCGCACCCAGCTAATTTTTATGTTTTTAATAGAGATGGGATTTCACCATGTTGGCCAGGTTGATCTTGAATTCCTGACCTCAAGTGATCCGCCTGCCTCAGCCTCCCAAAGTGCTGGGGTTACAGGCGTGAGCCACCGTGCCTGGCCAAAAAAATATTCTTTTGTACTTTTGTCAGGATTCACAGTATAGCTACATAAACACAGTAGTAATTTTTCTACTTGAAGTTTTTTTTTAAAAAAAAATTCATCATATATAGTCATTTCTAGAAAGTGATGAGTTTAACCTGTTTGGGGTATTTGAACTAACCATATGTTCCTGTATGCTTTCATTTTTGCATACAGTCATTAACTCTGACGGATTCCGCATGAAAATTGCCTTGTGCCTCTCAACAAATGTGTTTATAGTCATGCAGATTCATATGTATGTTACCTCAGAGTATATCTGATGCTGCATGCAAAAATATCCTAAATAATTACAACATTAGCACTTCATATACTAATATGAAAGCAAATATGAATTTTAACTCACCCACACTGTAAAGCTGAATAACTTGGAAAAACACTGACTACTTGGAAAATCACTGGAACAAATAATCAAAAAATCAATTTGCAAACTTCTAGAAGACCACAGGGCACTGGGTAATCATCCCACATTACTTTGTGAAAAACAAAGCTTATCTGATGAATCTAATTTCCTTTTGTCACAGAGTGACAGCCACGGTAGATGGGGGAGCAGTCAACATAATCTATCCTGATTTAAGAAAGCTTGGGATTTTGCACCTTGTTGTGTACTCATTAAGAAAATGTAGGTAAGGCCGGCACGGTGGCTCATGTCTGTAATCCTAGCACTTCGGGAGGCTGAGGTGGGCAGACAGCTTGAGCTCAAGAGTTCAGGCCAGCTTGGGCAACGAAGTGAGACACCCTCCCAACCCCTACACCGTGTCTTCTCCCCGTCCCTGCCGCCCGTCTCTGCAAAAACCACAAATCTCTTCCTCCCACCCCTTGTCTCTACAAAAAACACAAAATATAGCTGGGTGTGGTGGTGCACACCTGTAGTCCCAGCTACTCAGGAGGCTGAGATGGGAGAATGGCTTCAGCCTGGAAGGCAGAGGTTGTAGTGAGCCAAAATCGCACTGCTGCACTCCAGCCCGGGTGACACAGCCAGACTGTTTCAAAAAAAAAAAGAAAGAAAAAAGAAGAAAGGAAGGAAGGAAGGAAGGAAGGGAGGGAAGGAAGGAAAGAAAATGTAGGTAAGACTATTCCTGTTTGATAGGGATACACTCAGACTGAAGTTGGGGGCTCAGCTTTATGCAAATAGGCAACTTAAACACAGTATGTGCAAAAGTGACCTCTTTCTCCTTCCCAAGTCCTTGTCTACTTGAATTAGTTATTTTTTAAAGTGTCATCCAGGTTCTTCTTGTTTGAGTTACTTAATCTCTCTGTTCCTCAGTTGCCTAGAATCTAACATGGGGATAAGAATGGGACCTACTTCATAGGGTTGTGAAGATTAAATGACATAATGCGCATAAAAGGCTTAGCCCAGTTGAAGGCCATCACCATCATCATCATCATTGTCATCATCGGCATGTTTAGTCCCTCTTTCTCCTCCACTCTCACCACATCTAATTAAAGCTTATTTTATTTTACTATTTATTTATTTTATTATTTTATTAAATCTTATGTCTACCTCTTCAGTGGCACTCACATATATTCTTATCTACTTCCCTGGCCACTCTGCTGGTTTAAATCGTCTGGTTCTCTGGACTATTGCAATAGCCACCACACTGGTTTCCCTGACCCCATCTTGCCCATCTTCTCTATCTTGCATTCTCCTGTCCGTTACAGTGCAGAGCTAAGCATGGTGCTTCCCTGCCCTAAACCTGAAGAGTTTGTCTTGCTGAGTGCTCCCAATCTTCCTTTGCAGCCTCATTCCTACCTCTTCCCTCCATGTATCCTAGATTCCTGTTAATTTCACACTGTTTCCTGTATCTGGCCTTTACTCAATTTTTCTTCTACTTGAGACGCTCTTATGCCCTTTCTCTAAATATCTACATCTTATCCATACTTTAAGGCTCAACTTGAACATCACATGGTTCCTATAGCTTCCCTTACCTCTCCTGAGGATGCTGGTTGCTTCTGATTCCCCTGGCATCTTGTGTACTTCTCTTCCTATACTTATTCCTTTCTGAAGTTAGGTCCTAGCTTAGGCGTCATTTCCACCCTGACTGTGGGTGAGATGCTTTCTCTTCACGTTTCCCTCTCATTGCGTTTACCACACTTGTTGTGGCCCTGCTAGATTGTACTCTCCAAGGCCAGTGCCGTGCACACAGTAAACACTTAATAAGCATGGTTGAAGGATGTGTGAGCAGGACAAGGACTGTATTGATTGGAGCACGTTAAGTTTCAAATTACAGAAAGCTATTGGAACTCCACTAGGAGAGGATCGTTGGCTAACGTAACCCAACTGTGGGAAGTAGAATGGGATGGCTGGCCTTGGGGACAATTAGAATCAGTGTTTCCTCTCTGTGTCTCTCTGTGTGTCAGATTTATTTTTAGCTATCATGGACCAACTTCTTCCACATGGCAAGAGATCTGGGCACCCTGGCTCAGTACTCATTCCTTCCTCCCAGCTTCCCCACCCAAGAAGGAAGGTCTTTCTTAGTTTCTGTTGGAAAGTGCTGGGGGAATGTGGCCTCGCCTAGGCCCTGGGCCCTGCCTGGGGTTGATGAATGTGGGGTATTATGATTGGCAGCTACCATTAGAACCACAAGGTAGAGAGGAAGGAGGAACTGGTATTAAAGTTAAGCCAAAAAAATTAAATAATGGTGGTTTAACATAAAGAGTGGTGATTTAACGTATTTACAAGGTTGCACAACCTTGTAAATATACTAAAAATCCCTGAATTGTAGAAGACTGAATTGTATGGAATCTGAATTATATCTCAATTAAGAAAAAACTAAGCCAGAGATGAAATCTTGCTGGCAAAAATAAGCATTTCTATATTCTTTATATTTGGGCTATTCATGTATTCAGCAAACATTTACAGTGTGTCTAGTATGTGCTGGCAGTTATCTAGATTTATGTTGTGTGGGAAATAGCACACACACAAACATACAAAAAGGATAAGAAGGTTGGATTTCATTCTAAATGTGATGGGAAAGCTCTGGAGGTTTAGGTGTGGAGAGAGGTCCACCCCCTGGATGAGACTCCCTGGACTCTAGGGCCTTCTGGCTGGTGCTTTGCTGTGGTCAGCACAAACCACACCTTGGAAGGAAGATGAGACTGTTTTAAGAGGTCTCTTGAGATGGATTCCAGAACCCTCATTTTCAGAATTTGGCAAACTTGTCCAAAAATAAAGTTTTCCTTGTGGACTAACCCAGATCACATTATGCTTTGTTTTAAGGCTATTTGCCCAGAGTTAGCAAAACTGCAAAATTTGAGGGCACAGTTTCAAGACTGCCCTCACTTCTAACACCAACTGCAAGTTTGGGGGGGTTCCTAATACCACCCTCAGGTTTGATGATGTTCTAGAGGGATTCCAATAACGCAGTGGAAGCTGCAATATTCACGGTTATGGTTTATTATAGGGAAAGGACAGAGTCTGGTAGGGTTCTAGCTGCAAAACTTCTGTTGCCCTCTTTCCCTGTGGAGTGTGTGGACCCTCCTGATATTGATGTGTGACAAGATGCATGCAGTACTGACAACCATGAAAGCTCACCTGAACTTTGTTATCCAGAGTTTTTATTGGGGCTTTATTACGTATGCATGATTGACCAACTGTCCGCATGATTGAACTCAGCCTCCAACTTGACTAATACCATGTGACACAAAGCCCCCACTCTAAGGCACATGGATGGTCTTTCTAGCATGACCACCTCCCAACCTAAGACTACTGAGTATGGCCAGCCCCACCCCACAATCTGAAGTGATCAGCCCCTGCCCTAAACAAAGATACTCCTATGAAAAATGATATAGATTTCATCCCAGAAGCTGAAGGCAAAGGCCAGACCTCTCTTTGGGCAAAGCCAAATTCTCTCTCTTTTTTTATTTTTTTCTTTTTTTGGGATGGGATCTCGCTCTGTCACCCAGGCTGGAGTGCAGTGGCGTGATCTTGGCTTACTGCAACCTCTACCTCCTGGGTTCAAGCAATTCTCCTGCCTCAGCCTCCTGAGTAGCTAGGATTACGGGCATGCACCACCATACCTGGCTAATTTTTGTATTTTTAGTGGAGATGAGGCTTCACCATGTTGGCCAGGCTGGTCTTGAACTCCTGATCTCAGGTGATCTGCCCGTCTCAGTCTCTCAAAGTGCTGGGACTATAGGTGTACACCACGACGCCTGGCCCAGCACTCATTATTTCTTCCAGTTTTCTTTTCAGTAGAGATGAACGAGGAAGGATTGTCTATTGCCACAAACTGTTTGCAAAAAGATAGGTCAGTGTTCAGAGCAGCAGCTCAAGGGAAACCTGGAACATGCTGGCTCTGACCTGTCTCCATCTCTTCTTCAGACTTTCCAAGGGGAAGTTCCCAAAAGAGGGGTGAGGAGGGGCGGGGGGAGCAGCAAGTTTTATGGGAGGTCTGCCCTGTGTGCCCTGAATTTTAAAATGGAAACAGTAGATCCTTGGGGTGGATCTGATGCTGGGGATTTCTGCCTCATCAAAACTGCAGGTTAGTTGGGGAGATGACGCCCGCATTAGGATTTCCACTGGAAGCTTCAAAGCTTGCAGAATTGGAATGCTGCTGTGTGCAGCAAAGGGGAGCCTGTCAGGACTTTGCCTGGATGTTGCAGCACTTAACAGTGGACCTGGGGAGCTCACCTTGCTGTTGTCAGGGAAGCCCCCAGTGGGTTTTGGCTCTGTTGGCTGAACACCTGTAGCCCATGCAGTTGCATCACCTTCCATCTGACTCTCATTATGCATAAGCTTAGCGAGTCTAAGCATTGACCTCACCATTTATTTCTTGCCCCTGGGTGCCTCTCCATCCAGTGCTGTTTTCCACTGTAAGCGCTCATACAGGGGGATTGTGTTCAATAAGTTCATTGAGTCTAAGGTAGGAACAGTAAACTTGACAGTTTTCAGACAGAAGTCGGAGTAATTTTCCATAACCTGTGCTCGTTAATGTCCTGATTGGGGTTAACTGATTCAGGGGAGGCGGAGAGAGAGCGAAACACTAAGAGAAGTGAAGGAGGAATAATCAGAATTTGGCAACAGCTTGGTGGTGGGGCGTGAAGGGATGATTTGTTGACAACCCCAAGATGATAAGCATCCCCAGAGAGACAGAGAAGTGGGGCAGAGAGAATGAGATTTGTCTCCTCTGACAAATTTGAGGCACTGCTGGGATATCTAAATGGAGCAACCTAAGAGGGCAGGAAACACAGGCTGGAACACCTTTGAAAGCAGACACCTCTGGGGGCAACTGTAATTTCCAGGCAAATAGGAGGCTTAGGAGTTTTCTAACTGAGCAGTGCCTGGCTGTTGCAATCACTGAGTGGTGGAGAAAGGAGGGAGACTGAGTGTGTGCACCAGCAGGTGAGAGAGGTTCTGTCGTGTATCTGGCCTGCAGTGACAGAGACAAACTTTGGCATAGAATCCTCTAGACCTGCAGTGGCAGACATCTTGAGAGTAGCAAATGTGCACCACATGGCTCAAAGGACCTGCCTGCCCATCGCAGTCAGCGTAGATTTGGTATTTGTTATGATCGTTTTCCGGCAGATGGAGTAAAGTGCCTTGAGGAAGATGTGACTTTTTCTAATGTGTGCAAAGTTACAGTATAAGCTAACAGGGGCTCTGGGGTGCTTGTTAGTTCATTTTTCACAAATTTTGGTCAATAAAGCCTGCAAATTTTCCAATCCCTTCTGATCTTGCTACATTACGTGAGGAATCAAAGAACCTGACTTCCCAAAGACCCTGTAATAATTTTCTAAGTGCTTTAATGTTGGCACTTAGCATCTTGCAGACTCTGCGTGTGACTGTGGGATACACTGGGAAGGTGAATTGGTACACATTTCATGGAAAGTTGCTCAGCATGTGATACATAGTAAGAGCCATACCTATGCCTTTCCTTTTACTTGGTAATTCTACTTCCAGAAATCTACATCTTTGATACATTAAGTATCAAAGAAGAGCAAAGATACAGATTATGAACAATGATGTTTTTCCTTACAGCATCACTTGCAATGATGGCAGAGAAGGGACAAGATTCCAAGCCAGCTGTGCTGCACCACTTCCTCCCCTCCCCCAGGGCGAGGCGGGTGGTCCCTCTTCTCACCCTGAAACAAAACCTAGATGCCCTGAGCCTTGCACAGGAAATGCTATTTTGGTTATAGGCGACATTTTTTAGTAAACCAAGTGTCAACCATTCACAAAATGCTCTTCTCTAGCATTTGAAGACTTTTAAGCACACAACCTAGATCACGTTCATCTTTTTCCTCTGGGTAACTTCCCTCTTGTCAGAGTGCTCCTTTCTTTATTCTCTTGCAAATGAAAATTGAAGATTTTTAAAAATTTGTTATTTATTTATTTATTTATTTAAACTTAAATTCTTGTAAGGTGGAGTTTTGGTCTGCTATTTCTTAGCCGGGTGTGGAAGGCCCTGGGGAGATTTATCAGAATGAATTTCTATATCGAGAATTACAATAATTTGAGCTCTTATTTAAGGGTTAGCAGAAACAACTGGTACTTTCACAAGCTGGAAAGAGGCCAGTGTCAGATATGACAAATACAATAATAGAAAGGGAAAATAAAATTCACTTCCTATGAGGCTCAGCAATAATAAAAACAGAATGAAAAGCTTGGATATTTAGAGACAGGTCCTGTCTCTCACATATATATGTGTGTGTGTGTATAGTGTGTGTGTGTATATATATATGGGTTTCTTCTCCAGAGTGGTTGTCTCTTACATATATATGTGTGTATTCGTGTGTGTGTGTGTGTGTGTGTGTGTGTATATATATATATAATCATTCTGCTTATAAGCAAGTTAGACCCTAAGCGTTCATGAATGCCTAGTTTCCCGTTACTCTTGTCCTCATATTGTGTCCCCCATATAGAGCAAACAGACCTCCAAGAAAGGAAGATACGGTGAGTAAGACCACAGCTCTAGGCCAGGTGTGGTGGCTCACACCTGTAATCCCAGGACATTGGGAGGCCTGAGGCAGGTGGATCACTTGAGGTCAGGAGTTCGAGACCAGCCTGGCCAATATGGTGAAACCCCGTCTCTACTAAAAATACGGAAATTAGCCGGGCATGGTGGCAGGCCCCTTAATCTCAGCTACTCGGGTGGCTGGGGCAGGAGAATCGCTTGAACCCGGGAGGCGGAGGTTGCAGTGAGCAGACACTACGCCACTGCACCCCAGCCTGAGCGACAGAGCGAGACTCTGTCTCAAACAAACAAACAAAAACTACAGGTCTTGTCTCAAGTAAATTATTGTTAAATTTTAAGAGTTCTGCAACTTCTTGTGGGCCTATTACTATTTCAAAACAAAGTTTTAAAAAGTTTAGTGAGAAGAATAAACATAAGGAACCTATGGATTATGTGGGTTCAATACGCTGTCTATCACAACAGTCTGCCAGCGGACCCAAGTGCATGACACAAAGGTGAATGTCGGTCACTGCTGAGTGAGGGTGATAGGCTTGGGAGTCAGGGGTAGAGAGGAGTCAGAGGGCTTGGAAGAGAATACCTATGCTTCCGCTGCTCCATCAGCACATAGACGAAGCAGCTGCTGTATTCTGTTGGTTCTTTAGTTTTAAGTAACCAGGTGTAGATGCGAGTCCCTGGCATTGCAGTTCTCTGTTCCTTTCCTCACCACCAATTGCTTCCTTGTTTCACCCAAAGTTGAGTTGGGTGAAACAAGTTCCATAACCCTTGGAGATGTTCTGAGGGATCAACCGTGCAGCCAATGCAAGATTGTTTTTGAAGTTCGTGTCGCAGATTCATTCTCCAGCTTCTGCTTGATCCATAAGCCCCTGGCAGGCAAAATGAACTCAATGAGCAGACACCAAGCAAAAAGCCTGATACCGGGGCATCGTTACTTCCCCCGTTCTAGCAGCCCTGACGCTCCTGCTAAACCCAACCTTCTCTGGCGAGTTTTCCAACTAGTCCAAATTATAAAAAAGCCAGCAGATCTGGGCAGAGAAACTTGGCTACTTTCACCAGCCTTTTTGAGCCCAAAAGCTGGTTCCTCGTTGTAAGTAGTTGCCCAGCACACGGCTCTGAAAGGAAACCTTCACAAATCCTTTTCACTTGGCCTTGTAACTTGAGCTCACGCTCCCTCTCTGGCAAGGACACTGTGGAAAATTCCCCGTGCATAGAGAGCTGGCTCCAATTCCCAGCAATTCTACGAAGTTCTCTGTAATGGTAAAAATTGGAGCAGCTTAAACACCTCCAAAGTCTGGAGATCTAAAAGAGTACCTCAGGCACTGATAACGAGAAACAGGGTCCTGCTTTTCAGCATGGAGCTTTTAGAAGTCGGAATACGTCTGCCATCATAGGTTGTCACAGTGACGGATTCAGCCTGGAGAGTACTGCACATTAGCAGGCACCTAATATTTGGAATTTCTTGGCAGAGCTGTCCCAGCCCATGTTACCTTTCTTTAGGTTACCTTTCTTATTTTCTGTAATCATATGCAAACAGCTACAAGTTTGCAGAGAAATAAACTGGTGGGAGTTAGTTAGCCCTGGGGAGCAGCGTCAGCCTTGATGCATGACTTGGGATGACTCTGCCAATGTGTGACCTTGGGGAAAGTTCTGTATTTTGTTCAAATCCCGGTGTCATCTATAGAAAGCAATAGAACACACAATGCCTGCCTGATGAGGTGAATGGGATGATGGCTAAATAAGCTAATGTGTGTGTGTGTGTGTGTGTGTGTGTGTGCATGCCGCCCAGTCGGCACACCTGTATTCCTACCCCTCCTCCCTCCTTCTCCTGCTGCTATTCCTCTTCTTTTCTCCAACCGTGATTTTCAAAGTGTTTTAACTGCTGAAACTTTTAAAACATTCATTCAAATATGCATGTAGAATCACACATAGAAAACAGATAAAAACTCAAGCTGCTGCACATGAAGCACTGATTCCATTCCTTACTCCTCCCCTTAGCGGTGGTTTCCACAATTCACGAGCCATAGGAATGGCTTTTCTTATTGCCTGGGAGTCCCTGCAGGGCACATGGGATTGGATCGCAGGCCCCTGGCTGTTCCCCATCTTCCCTGGCCCCTGCCTCCCAGACCTGGGCACCTGAAACCTTACCGTGGAGGGCTCTGGTGTTTGGGGTTTGAATAAAAACCCTCTGGACTTGAGTTCTTTCCATTCCAAGTGTTTTCTCTGAGGAACTCATTTTCCAGAGGAATGGCTGGGCTGCCTGAGAGCTCTTCCCAAGCCTGAGGCTTCTTTGTTCTTGTTTAGCAGTTTGAGGAGAGTTGTATCCGTTCTTGTTTTGCGTCCGTGTGTCAGGAAGCTGGCGGGCACTTGGTGTGCACAGCCCTTTACTCGGGCGTATGTGTCTACCAGGCTTTTATTGGCACATGGAAAAGAGTGATGAAATGAGGTATGCTGGTGCACGAAGGGGTCAAAGGGCAAGTCACAAAACACGTGAATGTGAACTTGAACTTGCTACCTGTGCCTCTCGGGGCCTGAAGGCCTGTCTCTGGAGCATGGGCTTGGCGTGAGGCTGTTCCTGCAGGGCCGGCCTCAGAAGGCAGCCACCCACAGCTAGAATTAGGCAGAGAAACCCCTAGAATTGTAAGGGCTCCAGCACTTCCCCACATAACTCATCCCTATCCAGCCTCCCTCTCATTTTGGCCTACTGTTTCTTGCAGGACCATCCAGAGCCTTGATAGAAGCGGCATATCCCTCACCCCCAGGGAGGAGGAGGCCAGGGCTGGGAAAAGGGCTTCTCTCCCTTTCTGTGGCTCTGATTATAGATGCTGGACTTGGAAGATGAGGACAGGCTGGAGTCCTGCCCTGAGCTGGGAGTCGGAATGTACAGTAGTGCTTTCAAGATCTTAGTCATCAGTAAACAGAGCTATTATGCGCTGGGTCTGGATGTGTTCTTTCTTCTGCTGTGTGGCCTGTGGTTGCCATGGATATGGCTTTGTCTTTGGAGGCCCATAACCAAGGAGGATTTAAGTAAATCCTGATGGGTCAATATTTCCATAAAACAAAACAAAACAAAACAAAAAAGAGAAAAGGGGCCACTTTCTTAGATAACTCCAAGAAAATCCTTAAGCAGTTCCGAAATCAACAAAAGCCCTCAGGCTTTAGTTACCAGAACCTAAAGGGACACATGTTTTTAAAAAGGACTCAGAATTTAAAAAGATGAGGTCTATCGATGGCTCTGATTGCAGCAAGTAAAAATGATGGCATTTCCCCATTGAGTGTTTTGGACCATATAAAGTTACATTTTTTTCCCAGCCAGTGCTTATTTTTCAGAATGCTTCTCGATTTGCCATTTGTAAGATGTGTCATATTCCAGCATATAAATGAACCTGTGTTTCAAGCAAACAGTTGTTGTTTCTGTCTGACACAGGGGATTCGGGGACATTTGGTAATGAGTATGGAAGATGGCTAGATTGAATTAAGGAGGCTAAAAAAAGTAAAGAAAGAAGAAAGACTCATTCCTGCATAGTAACCAAACAGCTCTGCGTCTTTGTTTGAAAACACAGGCATGCCCTCTGAGATTCCTCGTAAGCCACTCTAAAGAGAGGTGCTTGGTAAAGCAAAGGTCCGAGGCTGAGAGCTGGGGTACAGCCACCACTCTGCCATGCTTGGGCTTTTTGCTCAAGGACCATATGCGTTTTACGGGGATGCTCTTTGGTTATGCTTCTCTGTGTTTCCAGAAACCACGCTGCCCAGGCCAGGGAGAAAGCGGTTGGATTCTAGGATGAGAACCCCAGCCGAAGTGTGCTGGGTCCCTGGCTTGTTTGCGCACAGCTTGGAAGGAGCTGCTTCCATAGTATCTTTGCCAGCATCATGAAGTTCCCCCCTCCCCACCCCTTAACACCCTAGTATTTAATCATCCACCTTGCTTCCTTCCCCAGTCACTGTCGCTGGCTACAAGGCACCTCCAATTAAGGAGATGCATCTGAACTGCAATTATCCAGCAACCTCTTTAAGTGAAGTGGAGAAAAGTGATGTTAGTTTCCTTTCTGTATGCTTGAGTTTTCCCATGTTTGTACTTAAACACCGGCTTGATCCACAGCATCTGCTTTCCTGCCTGCCTCAGGACTTCTCCCCAGTCCCCTCCTATGATGTCACCTGGCAACTGCTGGAGCTTCCCAAGTGGAGGATTACGACATTCTTGCTCTGACTCCAAGAGCTTCAATGCAAAGACCTCTGTGGTTGTTAGGAACAGAGAGGGCAGGAATGCGGCTGGCCAGTTGCCACGAGGGTCAGTGGTGGCCAGCCTGGATGAAGAAAGGAAGCTTGTGCTTGAGCTGCCTCTGGTACGTCCTGAGAGAAAGGACCTGCCTCCCAGACCAAGTGTAAATCAGCTCTCAAGCTTGCCCCAGCTGCTGCAAACTGCCTGGGAGGCTGAGGTCGTGCTCTGTAGCGAACAGAGACATGGCAGCCAGCAAGGCCAGGCTGAGCAAGGCTGCTTGGTTTGACTGGGCCTGATTCAGGGAAAGTCTGGAAGTGCTAAGAAAACTTTGAGTGTGAGGACGAACATCCTGGTCAATAGTTGCTGAGGCTCTGAACCACCCTATCAGACCCTGAAAAGGAATTCTGACCCCCTGGCTTCTGTAGAGTTCCTCCCGGGCCACAGCAAACGGGACAGATTTCATGGACAAGCCAAGGGTTTGACAGATCTTTACTTGACCCCAGTCTGAGAGAGACAACTCTGATCTAGATGGAAAGGAATTTTCTGATTTTCCACGTTGGTAAAATGGAATAGGGGGGTGCCTGGGATTTGGATTGGAGGATGACTCTGAAAGGCCCCGGGAAGGTTGCGAAGCTTGCAATGACATCTCATCTGGAACATTACAAGGAAGAAAATAAGAGAGGCCGTTAAAGGAACCAGCATGGCGCTGAGGGAAAGCCATTCTAGCTTGGATTTTAAATGAACACAAACAAAAGATGGAAGGAGGGGCATGTAATGAAGGGTGTCACAAAAGAATAGCAGGAATCTGTATCTGAGTGTCAGGAAAAGCTGAAGTCCAGAATATGCTATGACTTGTGGAACAGCAGCTGACATGAGGATAATGCTCCATAGTCTGCAAAGCATTTTTATGTAAATGATCACATTGATCCTCACAATAACCCTGTGAGTGGGGATGGGAGTTATCCTCGGAGTGTGGAGGGGCTTCTCAGAGGCAAAGCTGGGATGAGAGCCCAGATCATCTCAGGCCAAATGCTGGCCTTTTCCCACCATTCCACATCCTTTTCTGTTACATCGCCCACATTCTGATGATGTTTGGAGTAAGAAAAATGGGATGGGGTCATGCTTTGGGAGACAGGATAATGGAGGCAGATGCTAGCAAGCAAAACTAGTTGCTCTTATTTTTTTTCCTCCAGTATACATCACAAAGCAAAACGATCTGTAAAGGACAGAACAAATGTCTCAAGATGGGTGAGAACTTTAAGAACTCACTCAAGGTGAGAACTCACCTAGCTCTCTAGGCCCAGGGCTGGACATTGAAGATGGTTGTTTGCAAAGGGACCTGATTTTCTCCTCCCTGATGCTTCTCACCCCAGACATTACTTGCTCAGTATCTGTGTCCACAAGACTTGAGGGACCATGGCCAGTCCATGTGCTTTCCCCATCGACAGCACAGACGCTGAATAACTGACCACAGACAGGCCTGCAGTGACTTCTGTGAATTTACAGAGAATGACAGGTATGCCACAGAGAGAGGAAGAAGTTATCATGATTTATAGGAAAAGAGAAAAAGTAGATTCAAGAATCTACATACCAATTAGCTGACATTAGTCTCTGACATTCATTTCAAAGGTAAACCTGAAGTCTGAAGACAGAGTCATATAAGCCCATCTCATCCATCCCAGAGACCCAACTGGAACCCTTGTCTTGGGTGGCTCAGAGATGAGATGGGGCCATCTGAGCTGTCATGTCCTAAATGCAGAGACAAGGAGTTTCAAGGCAAGTTTCTTTTTTGTCGCTCTCAGCCTTGCTTTTAGGATTAGTTGTTCCATTAAACATTCAGCCTTAATAAAAAGGAGGTCTTACAATCTGAGTGTGCTGAGAGGTATGTATCTTAGAGGAGTTGGAAGAGGAGGATACACTCAATGTGGAAGCTTAGTGATGCTGTCAATTACCAATACTTATTGTCACTGTCAGAATGACCAAGCGTACAAGTGTAAACACTGCAGGCAGAGTGTTCTTTAAAGGACACTGAGTAGATGGGGGCTGGGCCCAGGAACCGAGACTCACAGAGGTTTCTTCAGCTCCTCTCTTCTTGTTGGAAAGAACAATATTTAAAGATAGGCATCTCACTGCTTCTTTCGCTGACCTTTCCAATCTGTGAAAAGCGGGGCTGGAAGGAATATGAGCTGAACCCGTCTCATGTCCTTCACCCCTTATTCACTGCACTGTAGCCATAAGGGTCTTCCCCTCAATACACCCAGTGTATTCCCACCTGGGTGGGCATCTGCTGCTCCCTTTCCTGGACCAACAACTTCCTGTCATTGGAACCTCAAGTCAATCAGTGTCTCCTGGGAGAGATCTGCTCTGATCCATACCCATTGTGTTTTCTTCATAGCACGCTGAATTTCTTCCTAGCAATCTGAAATTGCTTCATTTTTCTTCTTCCCATTCTCCTTCCCCTTCTCCTCTCTTTTCTTCCTCTGCTCCTCCTCCTCTTCTTCCTTGCCTGTCTCTCTCCAGCTAAAATGGGAGCTCTGTGTCCTTGACTGTCTGTTCACCAGTGTATCTCCAGTGCCTAGGATGGTACCTGAACAAGTGCTTGACAAACAATTTTTGCAGGAACGAGTTGACTTACCCCACCTTCTTTCTTGGCTGCTTTCATCTAGACTACTTAGAGACATGATGATCATCGCTATTCAACAAATGGTGAATGGGCATGGGTAAACAGAGATCACTTGAGAGCACTTTGATATTTTTGATGTCTGAGGGGGTCTCTAATAACCTGAAAACAATCCACAGCGACAAGCTCAGATCACATGTTCTGGAGATATCTCTAAGGCGAAAGAAACTGTGCTTCTATTTTGGTACAGTAAATGAAACCTCAGGGAAAGCTGAGAAAAAGGAATGGGGCAAGTTCCACCTGGGAATGTAAAAAACATTGCTAGTAGGAGATAAGCCTGCTTAGGGTCTCTCAAAGTATCCATTATTCAGATGTGTTGTGCAGTCTGATCAGTGTCCCCAGGCAAGATCAAGACAGGAGCTGAGAGAAGGCTAAGGACAGGTCAACGAAGAGAAGAAGGTTGGGTGGCCGAAGAAGCTGAGGAAACGCATCCCAGGAGATGCTGACTCAACACCTAGAATTTCTGCTGATTTCATTGAGCAACAGGGGCACACCCTATCTTGACCTCAGTTTGGCAAAATGGAGGTGGTACTGCTGACTTTTCTTAATGGGGAAGGTAGAAAAGTGTGGGGCCTACAAGGGCACCTTTTTAAAAAAGATCCCAAATAACAGTCACTTAAACAAAATAGAAAGTTCTATCTTGTGGAACCTTCTGACCCCTCATCTGGGCTGCATGGCAGCTATGAGGTTGTTGACCCAGTTGCCTTCTACTTCGTTGTTTTGCCACCTTTGGATGTTGTTCTCATTTGCATGGTTGGCACTAACATGTCCACATTTAAGCCAGAGAAGGAAAGAAAGGGAAGACGCTCATTTTTCAAGTGCATGATCTGGAAGTAGCACACATACCTTCCATTCACAACCCACTGGCCATAACTTTGTCTCCTGGCCATACTTAAGTGCAAGGGAGTCTGGGAAATGTGGTTTCTAACTAGGTACCCCAACTGAAAATTCTACAGCCATGAAAGAAAAGGAACAGGGATATCAGTAGACAGCCTCTCTGTCACAGGTGATGGAGGAAATTATGGCAAAATGCCATGTAAATACAGTGAAAATTCTCCTTTGCGTCTGCCCCGGGTGGGGGGAGGAAATAAAATGGGAGTGGAAGGCTGTCTGTCAGGTCTTTGCAGAGCAAACAACTGGATAGATTTTTGACAAGCAGACCGATGGAAGTGCATTCCTACAATAAAGCCCAGTGATAATATATGAGGTATACTAGTGCCATCAAACAGCACAAGTGTAGCAATTTTATTTTGTTTTGTTTAATTTTACTTCAAGTTCTGGGATACAAGGGCAGAACGTGCAGGTTTGTTACATACGTATATATGTGCCATGGTGGTTTGCTGCACCTATCAACCCATCATCTAGGTTTGAAGCCCTGCATTCATTAGCTGTTTGTCCTAATGCTCTCCCTCCCCTCGCCCCTCACCCCCCAACTAGCCCTGGCGTGTGATGTTCCCCTCCCTGTGTCCATGTGCTCTCATCATTCAACTCCCACTTATAAGTGAGAACATTCAGTGTTTGGTTTTCTGTTCCTGTGTGTGTTTGCTGAGGATGATGGCTTCCAGCTTCATCCATGTCCCTGCAAAGGACACGATCTCATTCCTTTTCATGGCTGCAAGCAATTTTGAAATCTTCATTAGAACGTAGCACCTACCAGGTAGTTTACCTAGTCAGTCAGAATTCTGCTTCAGGCTCCCACCATCAACCATTTAGAATTAACTATAAAGCAGGATCACTGTGGAGTCTAAATCTAGAAATACTCGAATGTAATATCTGTAGATAGTAAATTTGTGGCAGGCACTTATTCATAATTATGAGATACCTACCCAGTGCATAACGCTGTGCCAGTGGGCAGGGCAGCTCTGCTCTTGAGAATGACAGCGATGTACCCTGAGAGTTCAACAACAAGTTCCCTACTTATGAGTTAAGGTGCTCATTTTTTCATTCATTTATCAGATAGAATACTTATTGTAAATCAGACTCATGGTATTGTGAAGGGGCTGGGTATATTGAGGAACAAGGTAGACAAGATTCCTATTCTCAGTGTGAGAAAAAAGGCAGGGAAGGAAGTTGAGTTGAATAGACAGGATACTCTACAGGGCCAAGTATGAGGACGGAACCAAAGAGAGCCATGACAGAGAATGTGGGGAGTAAACAGGAGGTCAGTGAGGGCCTCTCTGCGTCGATGACATTTAAGCTGAAACCAAAAGGGTAAGAAGCAGTCAGCCACACAAGGACCCAGGAGAAGAGAGGTAGAAGAGAGCTTCCTGTGTTAGCTAGGCAGTGCTGTGACCCACATGGCTGGAGATTACTGAGAGAAGGGGAGAAGGCTGGTTCCAGACAGTTTCTAGAAGGAGGTGGAGCTTGGGCTGGTCCTTGAAGTACAGGTGAGGTTTGAGATTGAAGCAAGGCTGGAAGGAAACATTTTCCAAGCAGAGTGATCTGTGAGGGGCCTGAGCAGTGTATGTGGAAGCCCAGGGTGGTGGGCAGGAAGGGTTCATGTTAGGGAGTAGTAAGAGAGAAGGCTGGTAGCAAAGACATGTAATTAACCTAAATGCCCATCAATGGATAAAGAAAACGAGGTCTATATACACCATGGAATACTATGCAGTCATAAAAAAGAATGAGATTATGTCCTTTGCAGGGACATGGATGGAGCTCCAGGAGGCCATTCATTATTCTTAGAAGCTAACACAGGAACAGAAAACCAAATACCACATGTTCTCACAAGTGGGAGCTAAATGATGAGAACACATAGATATGTAGAGGGGAACAACACACACTGGGGTCTTTCAGAGGATGGAGGGTGGGAGGAGGGAGAGGATCAGGAAAAATAACCAATGGATACTAAGCTTAATACCTGGGTGATGAAATAATCTGTACAGAAAGCCTCCATGACAAAAGTTTACCTGTGTAACAAGCCTGCACCTGTACCCCTGAACTTAAAAATAAAAGTAAAAAAAAAAATAGTCAAGGCAATTTTGAAGAAAAATAATAAAAACATTTCTTATTGTAAAAAAAGAGAGAGAGGTCTGGTGTGGTGGCTCATGCCTGTAATCCCAGCACTTTGGGAGGCCAAGGAGGGAGGATCACCTGAGGTCAGGAGTTCCAGACCAGCCTGGCCAACATGGCGAAGCCCTGTCTGTACTAAAAATACAAAAAATTAGCCAGGCGTGGGGGCGAGCGCCTGTAGTCCCAGCTACTCGGGAGGCTGAGGCAGGAGAATCGCTTGAACCCAGGAGGTGGAGGTTGTAGTGAGCCGAGATGGTGCCACTGCACTCCAGCCTGGGAGATAGAGTGAGACTCCATCTCAAAAATAAAAAATAAAAATAAATAAATAAATAAGAGAGAAAGAGAGAGATAAGGCTGGAAAGAGAACCCTGGGGGAAATTCTGGAAGGTTTGAAAGGCCAAGGAGCTTGAATTCTCAAAGATAATGTGCAGCCATTTGAGCAGGAGAGAAATATGATCAAAGAGTGGTTTTAAAGAGATTTTCTACATGCCAGATCAGAGCTTCTCAACCTCGGCACTATTGATGTTTTGAGCTGGATAATCCCTTGTGTGAAGGGCTGACCTGTGCGTTGTAGGATGTTTAATAGCATCCTTGATCTCTAGGTGCCAGCAACACTCACCCAGTCATGACAAGAAAAATGTCTCCAGACATTGCCAAGTGTTTCCTCGGAGGCAAAAATTGCTCCTGGTTGAGAACCAATGCTTCTTATTTTTTTAAAAGTGGTTTAGTTTATTTTTACCACCAAGAAATTAAAATATATCCTTTTATTGCTTCTCTTCTCCCCTACAGGATATATGAAAGCTATGCAAGAGAATATGGAGGAAAAAAAAAAAAAAAAAACCCCAGAGAAAATGCTTTTAGATTTTGTTTCTCTTCCCGTGTCTTTTAAATTGTGTACTGGGTTGAACAGGGTCCCTCCCAAAGTCTTGTCCACTTAGATTTGGAAACAGGGTCTTTGCAGATGTAATTAAGATGAGATCATACTGGGTTACAGTGGGCCCTAGATCCAGTGACTGGTATTTTTGAAAGAGGTGAGGACACTCAGAGACAGACACAGAGGAAAGAAGCTCAAGTGAAGGCACAGGCAGAGATTGCAGTGACAAATCTACAAGCCACGGAATGCCAAGGATAGCCAGGAGCTACCGGAAGCTAAGCGGGAAGGAAGGCTCCTCCCCTAGAGTCTCCCAGGGAGCATGGCGTATGGCACATGGTGCGTGGCACCAGCCTCCATAACTGTGAGAGAATACACTCTTGTTTTAAGCCACCCAGTTAATGGTAATTTTTAGTAATTGCAGCCCTAGGAAACTGATACGAATGGTAATTTTATAATTGCTTTTCGTTTTTTATTAACATGTGGGCTTTCTGCTCAGACTCCCTGCTTTTCAGAACGGGTGTCTACTTCCAACCAAAGGTTAGCCTTCGCCCCATGCTTCTCTACCACTGGAGGGACTTCAAACACCACCACCTAAATAAAGCTCAGCTCCCACTGCACCAAAAAACCACAGCTGAGAGTTTTGTGCAACAAACGCGTTTCTGAAGGGAAGCCTGACCATGGCAGTAATTCCAGGACAAGACAGTTGGACAGCCCGCTGGGGTGGGGGTGAGGAGGAATGGCTCCCCAGACTCCTAAACAGAGGGTGGTGACCCAATCAGGGAACACATCTCAACCTAACATTGAAAGGGCAAAGGTGAGGCTTTTGGTTAGATCCCAGAGAAAAATACTGGCAGTCCAGTCGATGGATAATGGGTGTAGGAACAAAAGGGAGGAGGAATGGGGGGCAGGGGAGGAAAATGGGTTGGGAGGGAGAGAGGAAGGAGGATGGGAGGAGAAGGTGGACAGCTGAATCCTTTCAAGGCAAGAGCAAAACTGTCTTAATTTACCATAGGCAAAAACAAAAAAGTAAGATTACGCAACATCTTTAATGACAGTGTTTCTGTCACTCACCCTGATAACAGTAATTATGTCTATTATGCAGATATGATGGTGGGGGTGCTATCCCGGAGCCACACACTCCGAGGGAATTGATGGGGGAGGTTTAGCGTCCCCACATAGAGCCTGGGAGGTCTGGACGTTCTCATTTATAATCCTACAAATACAGTTTCTTATAAAATAAACTCCTCAAATGAGCCAGAAGGGGTAGACATTTTCTCCTCTTGAAGCCACATCCTCTCTCCATCCTGTGTTCGTTTTTCTGATGTTGGAGGGGGCTCGGTGTTTGCCTGGCTTGATCTTTAGCCAAAACAAATGATTCGCACACATGTGTTTGGAGGGGAAAGAAGTGAATGTATCCCTTGTCAAGAGAGAAACTCAGAAATTCATGTAAATCTTAGATGAGGGATGAGGGTGTGGGGTGGGAGTGCCCAATTCCCAGGGCAGCCAGAGAGCAAACAGTGCCTGCTGTTGGCGTCAGAAACTTTTGCTTCATTCAAAAACACATTTAATCATCACGTACTATGTGCCAGACACTGCTACAGGGGCTGTGGGTATAAAAATAATTATTTAAAAGGGTATATGGTTTATTAGGAAGATGAATGATTATTTAAATCATCGTTCATTTATTCATCTAACCTTAAGATAGTTGAGTCTCTCCCATGTGCCAGAGGCTGTTCCAAATACGGAGAGTCCACGGGTAAACAAAGCAGATGAAGGCCACGCCCTCTCTGGATGTAATAGAGGAGGTATGGGTCGAGTGGATGGAGGATGCTTCATTGTGCCTGGAGGAGTCAGCGAAGCTGTCTTAGCACATCGTTGAAAGCTTGGAAGGCACTGAGGAGCTGCTGCTGCCTGTTCTTTTAGCTGTGACTTTAGAGTTTTTGCAAACCTTTTATATGACAGTTCTCACCATTGTACTTCCTGATAATCCTAAAGTGATCTGGCACTGGAAACACAGCATCTCATCTGTGTTGAGGAGGAAATTTTACTGTGATGTTTTTTGTTATCCATCTTCTCAGCCTACGTGCTTCTGCTATACAGACTGTAAGTCTAGCCACTCTCAAGGTGTCCGCTCTTGGACTGAGCACAGTGACTCACACCTGTAATCCCAGCACTTTAGAAGGCAAAGGTGGGAGGATCACTTGAGGCCAGGGGTTTGAGATCAGCCTGGGCAACATAGTGAGATCCCCTGCCTCTACAAAATATTTTTAAAAATCAGCTGGGCGTGATGGCACACGTGTAGTCCCAGCTATTTGGGAGGCTGAGGTGTGAGGATCACTTGAGCCCAGGAGTTTGCTATGATCCCACCACTGCAGTCCAGCCTGGGTAATAGAGCTGTCTCAAAAATAAATAAATAAACACCCAAAAAACCATACCCTGAGCCAAAACAAAAACCACTGTCCACTTCCCACTGCTTACTCATGATCCCTGAGCTCCACACCCTGTGTCTACCTGCAGGCAGGACGACTCCCAGCCACCTTGCCCAGCCAGGAGCTATGCGACATTCCAAAATCCTCTCCGCTGCTTGCAACAGACTCCCTGTTACTGTGACCAGGGCAGAAGCCGGTGCTTGCCTAGCTTGACCTTTGTATTTGCACAGGACTTGAGGAGCCAGGGGAGGACCTGGGTGGCTTCTCAGAGCCACTGGGCCATAGTCTCACATGGAGTTTGTGGCCAGGCCGCAGGTGGTGGGAAGGGCCATGGCCTATGGTGGAGGCAGAAAGATGGGGAGACTCCTTTCCCTGGCTATTCCCCAGGGCTTTCTCCTCGAGTTCTCCAACCCTCTCTACCACGAAGCTCAGATGAGTTTCTGATTCTTAGGCTCTGAGGATCCGTTAGAGGATTCAAAACAGAAACAACTGGACAGCAGCTGGCCTAGGGATCAGCAAGAGAGAGGCAGAGCGAGGGAGGGTGCCTACGCTACAAAGTCCTTCCTGTCTCCAGCGGTCACTGGCTCCTGGCAGGAGGGACAGGCCACTCTGCTTCAGGGCTCCCGTTTCTGACTGTGGTGTCACTGTTTTCTGTCATGGCCTGCAGGCTTCAAGGTAGAAGGCTGGGGGCTGGCCCGTGTGTGCGCTGGGGTGTGAGAGATGCAGCGTCTGTCCTCACGTCTCCTGCTAAATGAAACATGCTCACCTAATACTCAGTGGTCGGCTCCTTCTGCTCCAGGGTTACACCCTAAACCCCATGGGGAGGGACTTCTGAGCCGGCTCTCTGCCTACCCTGTCCCTCAGCGGGATCCTGCCTCCTGTCCGGATCCCTGTCACCCCTGCAACGAAGACATCCGAGGGCCATCACTAATGCACCAGGTGTCCTCCTTCTGCCTGGGCATGCATTTTTAATTAACATTTATATCAAGACTCGGGTGACACAGCCCTGCCCCCTTCTCTGTCCTCATGGAACTGAAGTCAGCCACAAGCTGTTGTTTTACCCAGAGGAGCTCTTGCCAGCCACCTCCCTATGCGGCAGCACTTGCTACTTATTTTAAACCTATTCTGAATATTTTAAAGATTTTTTAAATGGTCATGGAGTTAACTTTAGACTAGTGCCTTCATCAAATTGCTGGAAGAATTCTTGTAGATTAATAATTCCAGGCTGCTAGGTGTGATGGCTCAAGGCCATAATCCTAGCACCTTGGGAGGCCAAGGTGGGAGGATTGCTAGAGGCCAGGAGTTTGAGACCAGTGTGTGCAACATAGTGAGACTCTGTCTCTACAAAAGATACAAACATTAGCCAGGTGTGGTGGTATGAGCCAGTAGTCCCAGTTACTCAGCAGGCTGAGGCAGGAGGATCACTTGAGCCCAGGAGTTTGAGGCTGCAGTGAGCTTCAATCACACCACTGCACTCCAGCATAGGCAACAGAGTGAGACCCTGTCTCTACGGGGAAAAAAATTCCAGACCCCCAATTTTATAGTTGAACAAATGAGACCCAGAGATGTTAAGTCATTTTCTTGAGGTCACACAGCATGTCTGTAGCAGGACCAGAGTGAAAACCCAGGTCCTCCGAGTCCCAGGCATTTGCCCCTTCAGCATGCTATGATGCCTCTCAAGTGATAAATTTAAATCCTGTAATTCTAAATCAAAGCATGAAACAAATCTCTAAAATGACCAGGTCTCCAAGAGAAATAGTGAAGTATAGTCATTCATGTGAGGGTGAACAATAGTTATCATTACTGTCATTAGGTTCCTTTGTTATTTTAGACTTGTAGAGAGGTAAAGAGATTAAGCTCTTAAAGCAGAATTCACATAGTGGAAATGCAGAGAGGCCCCAGGGTGTACTGGAAATGGGCAAGGGCCCTGGAGACCAAGACATTGATTTGAATCCCAGTTTGGGCATTTATTAACTGTAATTTTTTTTTTTTTTTTTTGAGACAGAGTCTCACTCCGGTTGCCCAAACTATTGTGCAGTGGTGCAATCTCGTCTCACTGCAGCCTTGACCTCCTGGGCTCAGGTAACCCTCCCACCTCAGCCTCCTGAGTAGCTGGGATTACAGGAGTGTGCCACCATGCCTGGCTAATTTTTTGTGTTTTTTAGTAGAGATGGGGTTTCGCCATGTTGGCCAGGCTGGTCTTGAACTCCTGGGCTCAAGTGATCCACCTGCCTCAGCTTCCCAAAGTGCTGAGATTACACGGGTGAGCCACTGCGCCCTGCTGGAGCTGGCTTTAGGTGTAGCAGTGTGACCTGCTGTACTCCCTGCCCTTGGTGGCTAGCTCAGCAACGGCATGTTAGATCCCGGTGAGATGCCATCCAGGATTTTTGTGAACTGCCAGGGAGAGGATCTCTCTCTAGAGAGGATGCCTGGCCACAAACTCCATGTGAGACTATGGGTGCGTCTCAACTCCATGTGAGACTGTGGGTGCGTGAGGAGGAGAGAACGCACGCCTGAGGAGGCAGCCCTATGTCTTGCCACGGTGACAGGGAGGACCACAGTGACAATGGAGGGCCTTCGGGAACACAGAGCAGAGACGGGGAGAGAAGGGGCCCGATGACGTCATGCAGGGCCTTGAACCCAGACATGCCCATGCTTTTTGCTTGTTTAAGCCTGTAAGCCCCCTTCTTTTTGAAAAAAATACCATTAATAGTTTTAATGAAGTTTCTGTCGCTCATAATGGAAAGAGTCCCTGATGAAGATAAACCCAGAAGTTGAATATAAAGAGCTTGGAGGAACCAACAGCCATTAGAGAGGTTTTAAAACCTGAGAGTTTCCACAGAAGCATATTGATCTGGAGGCATTTTTCTTCTGGGAGGACGTTTGTAGTTTTTTATTTTTATTTTTTGGCTGCCCGACAACTGAATGTCTCTCCTATAGGAGTCCTAATGGGACCAGACTTGCGGAAAAAGCCTGCTACGTACCCGCTTCCTGAGCAGGCAAAGCTTGGGTACTTAATCTAGGTATGGCCAGTCAGAGTCTCTGGCCTGGGCTTAGACTCTGGCACAAGAGAAGTAAGGAAGTAAGGATGGTGGGAAATTTGTTCTGGTAGCAGTGACAACGGACTCCAGGGGCCATGGTGGTCATGATGACACATATAGCATCCAGTTCCTGCTGCTAGCTCTGGTGTCTAGTGTCCAGGGTCCTGCAGTGGCCACTGGGGTGACACTGCCGAGTGGTTCCTATGGTATAATTTTGGGGCATGAGTCCAACTGCCTAACTTCCCTTCTTCCTGCCTGTTTTCCTGAAGTTGCTTCTGTAGGCTTGCTCTTAATTCTATGGATCATGCAATACTCTTTCAAGAAATTATTTTCTGCTTAGCTAGTCACTTCCTGTTGCTAGAACCATGAAGAGGCCCGGTGAAAGATGTTCAGTATACTACCTGCATCAGTTGCTACTGCTATGTGACAATATCACTCAGTGGCTTAAAACAATAGATATTTATTATTGCTCAATAATATGGTGGCTCAAAAAGGACATAATTTTTCCTCTTTCTCAGAAAACAGTATGAAGTAAATGTTCCAGATTGGTAGGTGGGTCTACTCCATAGAGTCATTCAAGGATTTAGGCTTCTTCCATTTCACTTTTCCACCATCTCTGAGGGTGTCACCCTCATCCGCATAGCTGAAGTTCAGGGGCCTTCATGTCCAGCCACAGGGAAGGGCACACAAAGGAGACACACCCATGGTCTTGAAGTGGAGGCCAGAGGTAGGTAGCACATGTAGCTTCTCTTCACATTCCACTGCTAATTGCAAGGGAACTCAGTAATGAGGAGGGGAAGATGGATATTGGTGGACCATTGACTGTTTTTTTTTTGTTGTTGTTGTTGAGACAGAGTCTTGCTCTGTCACACAGGCTAGAATGCAGTGGGGCGATCTCGGCTCACTACAGGCATGCACCACCACACCTGGCTAATTTTTGTATTTTTAGTAGAGATAGCATTTCACCATGTTAACCAGGCTGGTCTTGAACTCCTGACCTCAGGCAATCTGCTGGCCTCGGCCTCCCAAAATGCTGGGATTACAGGCGTGAGCCACTGCACCTGGCTGACATTTTCTTCTAATAATATAATATCATAATTTAGAAGGAATGAATCAAATGACAGAAATTTGAAGCACGTGGTAGGTGAGTGAAAGCTTATTTTGTGAAAGCTTATTTTTTTGATGATGAAGAAAATTCAGTCTCCCAGTGTTTAGTACATACTGTGATATAAGTCAAACCAGAGGTAGGGAGACCTGGGTTTTTGTGTATTTAATCTTTCCATTTCTCTTTGCCTCAATTTCCTAATCTGTAAAATGAGGATAGTGATAACTGCCTGATAAGATTGTTGCAAGAATTCAATGAGATAAATTATGTGTCCAGAACAGTTCCTAGTATATATTAGATGCTCAGTAATGATTAAAGTTACTTATAGGGTAGTGTGCTAGAGTATGAACAGAAAAGGTTTTTTGGCTGGGTGCCATGGCTCACACTTGTAATCCCAGCACTTTGGGAGGCTAAGGTGGGCAGATTGCTTGAGCTCAGGAGTTCAAGACCAGTGTGGGCAACATGGCCAAATCCCATTTCTACAAAGAAATGAAAAATTTAAAAAATAAGCTGGATGTGGCGGTGCATGCCTGTAGTCCCAGCTGCTTGGGAGGCTGAGGTGAGAGGACCGCTTAAGCCTGGGAGGCAGAGGTCGCAGTGAGCAGAGATCGTGCCACTGCACTTCAGCCTGGGTGACAGAGCCAGGTCTCAGAAAAAAACAAAACAAAAACAAAACAAAAAAAACGCCATTTTTTTTTTCTTCTGCTACTTACTAGCTCTGGGAATTTGAGAAAGCTTTAAAACGTCTCCAGGTGTCAGGAACTTCATCTATAAAAGGGATAATAGCTTCTGTCTGCCATTTGTGGTTTAAGAACCTGTGGGTCTATGGAATTTTTCCATATCTTATTCCATATTTTGAAGACCTAATTTCATCCCATAGCTCACTTGTAGGAAATTCTGGTTCTGCCACTTGCTAGCTATAAAAACTCTGGGGAATTTACTTAACCTTTCTAAATCTACTTTTCCATTTTGGTGAATTGTGACTAATTTCTCCTTTGCGGGATTGTTATAGATATTAACTGGGATCACGTATGTGAAAAAGAACTCAGCAAAGTGTTTGCCTCTTAGAAAGAGACTCAAGACATGTTAGACATTCTTATTCTTCTTATTATTAAATGTGAAAATAAAGTGGATTTTCTGTTTTGTGTTTTCCCTAAAGGCAAATTTTCCAGAAACACTGACATGGAAACAGGATCTTTCTTTTCCTCCTACTGTTTATTCCTCAACTAGAGTTATAATCCTCTATTTGTGACATCATGATTAGTTGCCACTGGAGAAGATGATCATGTCACAAAAGGATTAGGACCTGAGGTGAGATGACAGGAGCAAGGACCACTTCAAAGTTGCTGCAGCTGCTGTTGCTTTGCATGGCTGATGGCATTTTCTCATCCTGTTGCTAAAAGCAGTGGCAGCTGCTTAAAGAAAGATGGTCGGCCGGGTGTGGTGGCTCACGCCTGTAATCCCAGCACTTTGGGAGGCCGAGGCGGGTGGATCACGAAGTCCAGATCTTGATCGAGACCATCCTGGCCAACATGGTGAAACCCTGCCTCTACTAACAATACAAAAATTAGCTGGGCTTGTCGGCAGGCGCCTGTAGTCCCAGCTACTTGGGAGGCTGAGGCAGGAGAATTGCTTGAACCCAGGAGGCGGGGGTTGCAGTGAGCCGAGATTGCTCCATTGCATCCCAGCCTGGGCAAAGAGAGTGAAACTCTGTCTCGACAAAAAGAAAAAGAAAAAAAAGAAAAAAGAAAGAAAGATGGTCATACAAAGGTCTTGCAAAGAGTATAAGATCTGAGTCTGAAGAACTTTCCAGTCTCAGACCTTTACAAATATTATGCCATAATGAATGTTGATTAGAAACATTAGTATATAAGTTATGGAAAAACCATGCAATGGTGGGATCAGCAATTCACGTATTCCTTCATCTGCGCCCACTCGGAGAGCTGGACTATTAGCAGTCCCTCTGCAACATTAATCACATCATATGTGAATTGCAGAATCACTTAGGTTGCAGCACGCTAGGCTTACAGATGAACTCAGTTTAAGAGGAAACCTTGGGAATGGTATAAGGATCAAAGGTCTGGGAGTCTGGATATTCAATTCCAATTCTAGCTCTGCCATTAACTACCTGTGTCCTTGGACAATTTTTGGAAATTCTCTGTGTACTTATTTCTCACTTGTGTAACAAGGGGGCTGGCCTAAATGCATCCATCTCTAGATGCCCCTTAGGTCCTTTCTGGTCATGATTTCTGTGCAGCTATGGCTGCCTATTCATATCTCAGCTGAACTGGTTTGTTTAGGTCAAGTGCTCTGCTTATTAGTCTTGGAAATCTTGATTCTAACAATGAAACGAAAATAGTCCTGTGAGAACACCCTGTGCACCTGTGCAAAGGAACAACAGGGATTAGGGAGCAGTAAACAAAGTGTTTCCCTACAGGCAGCACATCTGAGCTCAGAGATCATACATGAAGGCTTAGCTACTGGAACAGAGGAGAAATAACTTCAACACACAAAGATTGAGTGACTTAATTGCTAGGGCGTCTGATGATAAAGAACCCAAACCAAAGCTTCTCTCCAGCCCCTCCCCTCAGGTAGCTTCATTATCTAACACACACACACACACACATGCACACTCTCTCTCACACACACACACACGCACACTCACTCACAATAATGAACAGACATGATACTTCCACAAACACCGACTTAGCATGGAAGACACTCACCAGGTCATTCAAGGGGCACCAAGGTGGAAAATGTTCCCATCCTCAAGAAACTCAGGTAAGGCAAATACCTAAACAATGATTTTAAAAAGGTAGAGATGAGAGCAAAAAATAGTAATTATTGAAGGTATTATTGTATAATACCTTACTA
>NW_012101443.1:1825878-1831443 GCF_000951045.1 Mandrillus leucophaeus
CAGCTTTTAAAAGTATTATTGATGACCAAATCTGTATTTCTATTTTTACTTTGTGTAGAGACAGGGTCTCACTATGTTGCCAGGCTGATCTTGAATAACTGGCCTCAAGCAGTCCTCCTGCCTCAGCTTCCCAAAGTGCTGGGATGACAGGGCATGAGCCACTGCACCTAGCTAGTTAAAAAATTTTTTGTAGAGATGGAGTCTTGCCATGTGGCCCAGACTGGTCTTGAACTATCGACTTCCAGGTGCGAACCACCATACCCAGCCCAGTATGTGTATATTTTTATAAGCAGCTTAACGTGGCCGGGTGTGGTGGCTCATGCCTGTAATCCCAGCATTTTGGGAGGCCGAGGTGGGTGGATCACCCGAGGTCAGAAGTTTGAGACCAGTCTGGCCAACGTTGTGAAACCCTGTCTCTACTAAAAATACAAAAATCACCCGGGTGTTGTGGTGCGCGCCTGTAATCCCAGCTACTTGGGAGGCTGAGGCAGGAGAATTGCTTAAACCCAGGAGGCAGAGGTTGCAGTGAGCCGAGATTGTGCCACACGACACTCCAGCCTGGGCAATAGAGTGAGACTGCATCTCATAAACAAACAAACAAACAAACAGTTTAAAGTACCACCTTATAGGGTGGTAAATAATATATACACACTATATTATTCTTAAATATTTTGATTACAAGGGAAAGAAAACTCAAACTAAACAGGCTTACATAAAAAGGAGAACGTATTGGCTCATGCAGTTGGGCAGTGCTAGGATGATTTTGACTTCAGGCACAGCCAGATATACAGCACAGACATGGTTATTAAATATCTTTTTTGTTTGTTTGTTTTTGAGACAGAGTCTTACTCTGTTACCCCGACTGGAGTACAGTGGCGTGATCGTGGCTCACTGCAGCCTCCACCTCCCAGGCTCAGGCGATCCACCTGCCTCAGCCCTCAAGTAGCTAGGGTTACAGGTGTGCAACCCCACGCTCAACTAATTTTTTGTGTTTTTTAGTAGAGACGGGGTTTCACCATGTTGGCCAGGCTGGTCTTGAACTCCTGGTCTCAAGTGATTCATCTGCCTCGGCCTCCCTAGGTGCTGGGATTACAGGCGTGAGCCGCCGTACCCGGCCCATTGAGTTTTTTTTCTTGTTCATCATCTCTTGACTCTTAATTCCTCTGTCAAATTGGAGATCTCACCTTTACTAGTAATTGCAAATATATAAGCAATCTGATGGCACAGGCGAGCACAGCACGAGGCAGACTGCACTTTCCATGATGGCCCCAGCAAGCTCTCCCATTCCATGTGCCTTTCTCATTGTGTGACACTGTCACCTTTCCCTCAAGAGGTGAGGTTCACGTTGCCTTCGATTGCATCTGGGTGGGCATGTGAACACAACAGAAGTGGCACTAGATGACATTTGGGTCTATGTCATAAAAGGTGATATGGCTTCTGCCTGTTCCTCTTGGGATTTGCAGTCTTGGAGTCCAGCCACTATGCTGTGGGGAGGCAAAGAAAGCTGTGGAGAGGCCACGTGGGGAGAAATGCCATCCTTAGCATGGGCTGGGCTCCCAGGCAGCACCCATCTCCAGACATGTGAGTGAACAGGACTTCAGGCAATTCCAGCCCCGACCACCGAGTCACTTCCAGTTTCTTAGTGTTTCCAGGGGAGGTCTCGGACACTATGGAGCAAAGAAAATCTGACCCAGCTGTGCCCTGTCCAAATTCCTGGCCCACAGAGAACACAAGAGAGAATAAAACAATGTTGTTTAAACCATTAAATTTTGAAGAAATTGGTTACACAGCAATAGATAACTGAATACAGAGAGAGCTGAGAGAGATCCCACAAGGTTCCCCAGGTCCTTCTTTCCTGTATGAGACATGCTTTCTGGCTGAGAGTAGTAAGATGAGGTCTCTAAGTAATGTTTGTCCTCATCTTACACAGCAAGGAGGGTTTATATTATGAGACATCTCCATTTTCTTGAAAGATTGTTACTGAGCTTATGTGACATTTTCAATTTTTACGTGCCTCATTTATCCATTGATTCTAGATTTGTTTACCATAAGCAGTTCTAAGCCAGGGGCATCTTGCTAACAGCAGTCCATAAATAAGGGCTTTTCTTCTTGAAACTATTTATCAAGAGGTCAGTTATCAGCATAATTACAAATAAATTTTGTCATTTGTCCTCTTTCTCTACAAATCCCCCTAGTGATTGGGAGGAAAACGGATCATAGGCCAGATGTTTGAACCCACTCCACCTCCTCTCTTCCTTCATTCCATTTTCAGCAATCTCTCCCTTAATGGGGGCAAGATGGCTGCCACGGGCACCAGTCCCACAATCTATCTCTCAGTAGACCACTGAGGAAAGAGGATGCCTGTCTCTTATTCTTCTGGAAAAGGTCCCATTGTAGCTCTGATGACTCTGACAGACCTTTAGAATTGGTTCTACTTAATCAGTTCTACTTAAACTACATGGATTAAGGAAAATTAGGATGTTATAAGAAGGGAGAATAAATGTTGGATTTGAAAAATAAAGTTAATAGTTGATATATATATGTATATATAGATGCGTGTATAAATATACATGTATAGGTGTGTGTGTATCTATGTCTATATCTATATCTATGTCTATCTTCCTTCTTGGGAGGCACTTCAGTCTATTCTCCATCTTGTTGCTACAAAAAGATTTCTTTTCTTTTTTTTTTTTGAGATAGAGTCTTGCTCTGTTGCCCAGGCTGTAGTGCAGTGGCACGATCTCGGCTCACTGCACCCTCTGCCTCCCAGGTTCAAGCAATTCTCCTTCCTCAGCCTCCTGAGTAGCTGGGACTACAGGTGCGTGCCACCACACCTGGCCATTGTATTTTTAGTAGAGATGAGGTTTCACCATATTGGCCAGGCTGGTCTCAAACTCCCGACCTGGTGATCCACCTGCCTCAGCCTCCCAAAGTGCTGAGATTACAGGCGTGAGTCACCATGCGTGACCTAGAAAGAGATTTCTAAAGTGCAAGTCTAACTTTTCTGTATATCAGCATCTCTGTGATAGAGATCATATCTTGTTCATTGTAAAGTCAGAGTAATACTAGTGCTGTAACAAATAATCCCTCATGTTTCAGTAGTTTAGCATGGTGGAAATCAATTTCTCAATCACATAATAGGCCCGTGCAGATATTCTGGGTTGGTGGGTGATTTTCCCTTCCTTGGTGATCTGGGGACTCTGGCTCCTACTCTGTGGCTTTTCCATGCCTTGCAGCTTTGCAGTCCTCTATATCCAGCCAGTGGATAAGGGAAGAGGGGCTAGGGCAGCCACACTTCTTAACACTTATTCTCAGGAATGACACACATCACTTTTACTCACTTTCCGTTGTTGAGAAATGGTCACATGGCCTCATCTAATGCAAGGAGGATGGGAGATGTAGCTCCTGGTCTGGAAGTCAGCTCCCAGGGACAACTTTATTAAAAGGGGAGATAAATTGGTGATCAGTATGCTGTCCCTGATGTATTCAGGTCCTAACTCAGTGCCTGCCACCAAGGGGATGTTTGGGAAGTCTATAAATGAGTTTGTCTGAGCCTTAGATAACCATAAGGCACCAGGGCAAGTGCAAAGATTTAGTATATGAGAAAGTGCTTGGCAAATACCAGATGAGGTCCCTGGAGAGAGCACGAAAGGCTGACCAGGAATTGGACTTCAGCTAGTCTTGAAGGAAAGAGAATATTTGTGGGTATGGCAGGTGATCCCAGGATCTCAGTGAAATGTCTCTTCTGCTGCCTCCATCTCCTGGCAAAGCATCCTCCTTTCAGAGGCCTCTGGGGGAAAGTGGAATTTAACTGTAATTCTTTGAAACCTTTCTGGGAGTGATAAAAGATGTGGAAAAGATCATTTCAGCACCCTCAAGGGTTTTTAGTCATGCAAGGGGTAAAGTCTTGAATATACTTTTAATGGAAACTGTTTCTTTTTAAGAGAAGTCTACCTGAATGGGCTGTTTAATTGAGAGGCTAATGGCTGCTGCAAGCAGTCATTGTTGCCCTGTTTAAGGATTCAAATGCTGTCTTCACGGTAGGCAGAGGGTTTTTTGTTTGTTTGTTTGTTTTTTGCAGCCAATGTTTCCTTTGGGAGATGTCTTTGTTCTGCCTGTGGACTCACACTGTGGCGTGTCTGCAAACACTGCTGTGGTTTCTGTAGAGCTGTGTGTATTAGGTCTGACTTCGCTGTTTGCTGGAATGAGGAGCAGAGACCCCAAACACACAGGAAGAGCAGACTGGCATCGCCTCGGCCTCGTGCTGGAGAAGGGACCACACAGACTTGGCCTGGGTTCAGCAAATCTCAACTCCTTAAGATGGAATAACTTAGAGTTTAAGACATATCAAAAGTGTAAACATAGTTGCTGACCTGAGTAGTTTTTATGGGGGGAGGTAATCCTTTGAGAGAATTCATCTATCTATACCTTATGATTTGTGCAATTTTCTATATGAATGTTATGTATCAATAAAACATTTGAAACTGAAAAGGCAAGGAGCTGTCCATTCTTTTGGTAATTCGGGAGATAGAGGTACATCCTCATTCCCTCTCCTCTCACATTGCGTGAGCATAGCCTCCCCTGATACAGCTCTTGGGCATGCGGTGGAGCACTTCCACCGAAGGGTATGGACTTGCATTGTCATCACTGGGAAGAGGCAGTTCTAGCACTGGAAAGAGGAACTTGCTAGGCAGGCCTTTTATGGGGCAAGAGGAATTTCTCCCTCTCTCTAAACCTCATGGCCCTGGGCCCTGGGAAATTTTGGTAATATGAATTGGTGGCTTTGACTTGGGTAGAAAAGGATCTTGTAGAGGAATGCTCATCAATCCTTTAAAAAATTGATGCTTATTTGATAAACATAAAATATAAACATTCCATTTAAGTAGAAGGAGTGGTCTGAACCAATAACCAGAGACTGGAAGACTGAGGTGTGCCGGGAACTGAGTGTAGGCTGGCTTAGCTGCCGTGAAGCTTGGTGTGGACTCTTGGTGCTACATCTCTAGAAAGGGCATGTTGGTGTGCTCTCCTGTTCCCGGTTGTATTGTAATCATCTATGTGTCAGTATCCTCCTCTAGACACTAAGCCTGCAGAGGGCAGGCCCTAAGGCTTTGTGTTGTCTTAATTTTATTTTTAAAATGAGATGGGGTTTCACTGTATTGCCCAGGCTGGTCTTGAACTCCTGAGCTCAAGGGATCCTCCCACCTCAGCCTCCCACAGTGCTGGGATTAGAGGCATGAGCCACTGTGCCGGGCCAGCACTCAGTTTTTGACTTTTAGCACAGCACTTGGGCTTAGGAAGTGCTCAGTGAGTGTCTGTTAAACAAATGCCTGCCTCTCTGTGTGCACCTATCTCGGGATATGTGTCCCCTTCTAAGCAACTTTCCCCTAGAGGCTCAGCTCCCTATCCCCAAGCCCGGTGTGAAGGCTGGCACAAATTTAGAGCTGCGTAGACACCTGGGGGGCTAATAAAGTCCTTAACTAACTGAAAGCAAGGAAAAAAAGCTACGATTCTTTTTTCTTTCTTTCTTTCTTTCTTTCTTTCTTTCTTTCTTTCTTTCTTTCTTTC
>NW_012101443.1:1832453-1838665 GCF_000951045.1 Mandrillus leucophaeus
CGAGACTCTGTCTCAAAAAAAAAAAAAAAAAAAAAGATGGAAAAATGTAATGCTAATTTTACTACCCAATTTTATTTCTGTTTCAGCCCATTTTCCTGTTGCCAAGTTTCCTATTTGCCCACAACGGGGGAGCAGTTCATGATATATTTAAAGGTTTAGAATCCTTTCAGAGTATCATACCATCCTAATTTTTCCCCAAGAAACCTGATAGTCCCGGAGGTACACAGAGTTTGGCGGCATAATAATCACAACAACTTCTATTTGTGGAGGATTTATGGGGAGCTAGAGCTGGACAATGGGCTGGCTAAACATTACATTCAATGATGTCGTTTGATAGCACAACTTCCCATTTCACAGAGGAAGACACTGAGGCTCAAGGAAGTTTAGGAATCTTGCAGAAGGTCACGAAGCCAGTAGGTGGCAGACCTGGGACTTGAACATGGGCTGACTGCAGACCTGTGACACCTCTTTTCTAACTGCCTTCCTGGGGGAGAGAGGGTTGGATTTTGATTCTGCTGGGTTCCAAAGTGGTGCAGGATGTGGATTACGAACCAGAGCGTAGAACGTTTTCAGAAGATCACAAAGGCCTGTGAAGTCCCATTTACTGCTCAGACTTAGTATGTGCTTGGTGTCACTTGGGTCTCTGGGAGAGTCTGGCTCTTTCACATTGTCCTGCTGGCTGCCACACAGCTCTAGATGTCCCGGTGTGGAGTTGCAAACAGTTGCTACAGTCCTGTTCTTCTAATGCTTCCCAGGATGGTGTTTCGGATCCTCTTGGCCTCACCTGCCTCTTGTCTCAGCTGCTGTGGCACATGGGCTCCAGCTGACATCACACAGGCACAACAGTGCCTTGCCTATGTGCACACTGGTCACCTCTCATCTCCCACCTCAGGGCAGAGACCTGCCTAGTGTCCATATATATGCAAGCTGGAAGTGTTGGGGAGTTAATGCTCTCTGGGGTGAATCTTTGCCCAATGAAGGCAAGAGATGATGGTAAATTCTTCCTTTCCCTGCACTCCCATGGACAGGCTTTAGATGCCATTCACATGATTTCTCTGTGAGAACAGGGACTCTAATGCTTTTTGCACAATACCTGGGATTTAACGAGTGTTAAATAAATATATTTTGAATGAGTGCCCACAGATGTAGCCATCATTGGCACTTGGTGGCAGGCAGCTCAGTAACTGGCCCCCTGAGTGTGTTCTCTCCTTCTCTGCTTCATTCCCTTTCTCCCTCGGCCCTGCTCCCTGGGATTATATTCCCTAACAAAATAGGGAGGTCCGAAGAATCCCATATTCATTCCTGATCTTCTGAGCCAGCCAGCACACCTGGCTTCAACAGGTGCTTTGGGTGAAGGGTGAGACGCACTGAGGGATGGATGGAAAGTCTGTGATCTGGGCTGGAAGGCAAATTGTAGAGTGTCACCTCCATCATATTTCAAATAACTTTCCATTTAATTTCCATGGATCCATTTTCTTCTCCCCACTTACAATTCACCTTTGAGTGACTTCCCTATGTGACTAAGACGTGTGAGAAAAAGGTACTTAAATACTAAAGGTTAGTCCAGCCCACTCGGTCTCTTTTTCAGGCACTGTCTTCCGCTGTAGGGAAGAGAGGCATGTGACGTTTGTCTTTATGCTCACCTGACTGATACCTGATTGAGCAGCGCTGTCCCAGGGTGGCCCCCATTGCAGCTTTTCTCTGTGCAGGGAGTTCACACTCACAGCATTTGAGGAAGACAGGAGAAAACTGCATTGGCACTGCTGACCTCCTGAGACCCAGGGGAAAGAAAGGGGAGATCTCTGGGCAAAGAGCAGAGTTAGGGGTTACAGTTTCTTACCACCTCGGGTGGGGTAGGTGGTTATGGACCGAAGAGGAAGGGTCTGATATCATTCCAGCAGCCAGTTGAGCACTGGAAACATTGAGTCCTTTTTTTACCCAGTCAGTGGGGTGTATTAGTCCGTTTTCATGCTGCTGATAAAGACATGCCTGAGACTGGGCAATTTATAAAAGAAAGAGGTTTAATGGAGAATCCACAGTTCCACGTGGCTGGGGAAGCCGCACAATCACGGTGGAAGGCAAGAAGAAACAAGACACATCTTAGGTGGATGGTGGCAGGCAAAGAGAGAGCGTGTGCAGGGAGCCTCCCGTTTTTCAAAACCATCAGATCTTGTAAGACTTATTCATGATCAGGAGAACAGCATGGGAAAGGCCCGCCCCCGTGATTCAATTACCTCCCACCGGGTCCCTCTGGCAACACGTGGGAATTCAAGATGAAATCTGGGTGGGGACACAGCCAAACCGTATTAGGAAGGAACTGTACTTTTCCAGCAGTGTGTATACTGTTGCTGCTTAGAGGGACTTCTATAAGGTCCTCTCGAAAAACAGGGTCTTTTTTTTTTTTTTTTTTTGAGACAGAGTCTCACTGTTGCCCAGACTGGAGTACAGTGGCGCGATCTCGGCTCACTGCAAGCTCCGCCTCCCGGGTTCACGCCATTCTCCTGCCTTAGCCTCCGGAGTAGCTGGGACTATAGGCGCCTGTCACCACTCCTGGCTAATTTTTTGTAGAGAGGGGGTTTCACCGTGTTAGCCAGGATCGTCTCAATCTCCTGACCTCGTGATCCGCCCGCCTCGGCCTCCCAAAGTGTTGGGATCACAGGCGTGAGCCACCGCGCCCAGCCCAAAAACAGGGTCTATTAAGGGTAGCCCTGACTTTTACCAAGAGGCCAGAAATTCAGAGACACAGGCAACCCATAAATCAATACAGCTAAAAGTCATTCCCATGCTTACATATAGAGCAATTGTGAGAGAGATGAAAATGAATGTAACTGGCACGAGCGGCTGCCCAAGCTTGGGGCACAGGGCTTATGATCCCAGTGCCTTATTGAGCCAAAGGGACACAGTCCTGCCTCTTCCCTCTGAGCTAGTTGCGAGCCTGAGCGGCCCACGCCTGCAGCTGGCGTAGCTGCCACACGGTGTCGCTGTTGGAGGCGAGTCTTGCATGGTTTGTTCCTCCACTGGGATGGTCCCCGCTACAGTGGGTATTTGAAAGATGACGGCCCACATCCTGTTCCATGTCGCGCTCAGCCAAGGTGCGTCGCATGAGCTGCCTCGGTTCCTCGGTGTTTACTCGCACTACCTGAGCATGCCTGCTGTGCCCCCAGCAATCTGCCTTGCACACTGCTCCACCGCTGGAGTGAGCCCAGGACCTCGCCCAGATGTCCCTGGCGTTCCGCAGCTCCTCGTTTTGAAGTATGCTGTCATCTTGCCATATGCATGCCATTTTGAAATATGAAAGTGGCCCATTTGTCCCTAGAGAACTGCTGGGCAAACCAAGGCATATTTATTTTTCGGGAACCTGTATCTGACTGACTGCAAACAGTTCCATTGTCTCCTTCCCTCTGGGTAGCAGATGTGTTCTGGCTCGATATAATTTATAGACTGTGTGAATCATTTGACTAAAAGGAGATCCTGATATGATGCAGGGGAGGGGTAATGATTCCCCTTCAGGTAACCTCCAGCTGGCCTCCACCAGGCATAGGAAGGCTGCCATAATTTATAAACATCTTCCTCAGCAGGTACCTCTTAATCTCTGCCCAAAAATTCCATGTTACATTAAGAAGAAACACATTAAGCAGAAAAGTAAATGTAAACCTCCTACTGAAATTATACCAAGTTGAAAAACAAAGTCCTATTTCTTATCATCTGTATTAAACAGTTAAAACCACTTTGACAAAAGTCAGCCAAGTGCCTGTTCACAACAATATTTCTCTGTTGTTTGTGTTTGCAAAAAGTCCCTTGCTAGCCTAGTAATAAGGAGTAAGGTCACTGTCCTGGAATTCTTGAAAACATGCAGGAGAGGAGAAAATATTCCTGCTGGGTGCAGTGGCTCATGCCTATAATCCCAGAACTTTGGGAGGCCAAGGTGGGCAGATCACTTGAGGTCAGGAGTTTGAGACCAGCCTGGCCAACATGTTGACACCCTGTCTCTACTAAAAATACAAAAATTAGCCGGCTGTGGTGGTGCATGCCTGTAGAACCAGTTACTCGGGAAGCTGAGGTGGGAGTGTCACCTAGGCCTGGGAGGTCAAGGCTGCAGTTAGCTGGGCCTGCCCTACCGTACTCCAGCCTGGGTGACAGAGTGAGACCCTATCTAAAAAAACAAAACAAAACAAACAAACAAAAAAATGTTGTTCCCAACTGGCAGCAAAAGTTTGAGGTCTCGTTTCTTCCTCTCTAGTTTGAGTCATCTGGCTTTTCTACTTTTATCTGAAGCATTTGTTCCTGAGCAATAATGATGTGATGTGAATTTGTTTTGAAGTTGGTGATATTTTTGTGGACTGAGGCTTTTTAGGAATTATCTTCAAGGCTGTACTGAAGACCCACGATACTGAAGATATCTGAGGATGCAAGTTCTGGTCCTTGTCAGAGATTCCTAGCTAATATTAATACCTCATATGTTCTTGAGGCTACAACTGTCCAACTGTAAACAGAGAGACTATCTCTTCTTGACCTTATTTTTGAGGCTGGCAAAGATAAGACTTTTCACTGAACTCCTGAGAGAAAGAGCACTGACGCCTCTCAAGGCCTCCTTCTGTTCCACAGTGTCTGAAAAAAATCCCCTAACCAAGTGGCAGAAAAACGAGGCCTGGTCTTGAATTGATGATGTGTCATATGGGTATTTCAAGGCTGGCTTCTTAACATACTTCACCCCAGCTGGGCTCCACATGTAGAAAAGAAGGCTCCTTTTATAAAATACCTGATACAAGATGCTGACCTCTTGAAATCCCTTGGACGGACCATTTCAAAGAGTGGGCATTGTCAAAGGTTACCTAAAAGTAGAATAAGGTAAATGTAAGTTAATAAAAAAGGGCTGGAAGGCCACACTCTAACCACACAGATATGACAAAGCTGGGATTGTGGGAGGTCAAATTGTCCACCCTTACCTCTGACTCACACCACCCGGAGGAACAATTCGAAGCCTAGGTCTAGGAGTTAGGGAGGCCTTACACTTACTGCTTTGCCCAAGCTCTGACAGTGTGAGCACCAGCCCAGGCTCCTGTCAGCCTGCCCGACCCTAAGCCACACACACACCAGTTAACTGTTAGGTCTTTATTAAATAGCTGAGGTCAAGTTACCCCAAGGCTGCCTCTCAGTGTGCATTTCTGGGATTCTTTTCCCAGCTCTTCCTCAGTGCCCATTCACCCACTGAAGCAGGCAGCTGGGCCGTGAGTTACAGAGTTCTTAGCAAGGTACTTTCAATTCAGTTCAGCAGACATTTACCTAGCACCCACTGTGCATCAGACACTAGGTTCTGGGAATAGAGACCCGGTAGGATTGGGAAGTCAAGACACAGTCTGCCTCAGAGCATAGTTGGACAGAAACAAAATGAAATGAACAATAAAAGCTACAGTACAGCCACAAAAATGTAATCTCCAGCAAATCTTGCATGTGATTCTTGAACACCCCTAAGTGGATTCTGGCTTGTACCTTAAATTATGCTTTTTCTCTCTTCTCCACTCTCTTCACCCCTCATAGTCATCCCATTCGTCTCCCAAACTCTGAAAAACTCCTCCCTAGCCTTCAGGCCTCTTCTGTGTGACTTTTGCCCCAGCTCCCAGCTCGCCATCACTAAATCCAAAGAGCTGGTTGGGCCAGGGCAAAGCAAGGATGTGTGGAGTCAGAGCTCTCTGCAGGGGAGAGGGGACAGGTATGTTTAAACAGTTTGACACCCTGAGGCTCCGTCCTGTCTCACAAAAATGAGTGAGATCTAGCCCTTGTCCCGAGGAAGATCACTGCCTAACTAGGGCTTCAGTACCAACTGCGGTTCTGCACGAAACACACCCTAAGAGTTGCTGTGACATGCTGGAGAGTTCAAAGACGGTGCCGGAGGAGCCCTTGAGTGAAGGCTTGAAGGATGGATCTGGCTTGAAACTCAGCCTCCGCTGCTTTCCATCCATGTGAACTTTGGACAAGTTACTTCATTTCTCTGTGCCTCTGTTTTCTCATCGTGAACACAGGGATACTACATTATATACATTATATGGTGGTTGTAAGGGTTCAATGATTTAATAAAAGTAAAGGGCTAGGCTGGGCGCGGTGGCTCAAGCCTGTAATCCCAGCACTTTGGGAGGCCGAGACGGGCAGATCACGAGGTCAGGAGATCGAGACCATCCTGGCTGACACGGTGAAACCCCGTCTCTACTAAAAAA
>NW_012101443.1:1838842-1844407 GCF_000951045.1 Mandrillus leucophaeus
AAAGGGCTAGGAATAGGGCTTGCTACAGTGCTCAGCAGGCTCAATAAATGTGTAATTTGCACCTTGATTCATTGAATAAGGAAGTTCCCGCGGTGTGGTCAGGAAAGCAGCCCTGTGTGTCCGGATAGGAGGTCTCAGGACTTCCCGGGTGACTCTGCGGGTGCTGTATTTTCCTCTAATCTGGTCCTGCGGTCTCACTCGGGAAAGTGGCTATACGCTCTAGCCCTCTCCTGCTGGGGTTCCAGGGGAGGTGGCTGTTCCCACGTGCTTCTGTATCCTCGTGGACAGCCTCATGCCTCCGTGTCTGGCCTGTCACCAGGTGTCCCACTCACAGGAAACTTGCTTATACTGGCAACTCCCTGTGGCTCTTGGCTGACCCGTGTGCAGTTCATTCCTCCTGCGACAGCCACTCTAGAGAGTGCAGACCACGAGAGAAGTGGGCTGTGGGTCTGGGGGTCAGGTGAGACACAGAGGAGACCACTCAAGGAAGCACACAGAGTGACGGAAGCCGTGGATGGCTTACGGGTCAGAACGAAGAGGGCAACACGCCTTTCGGAGCCTATGAGAAGAGGGGGGTCACCCTTGCCTAATGGGTGGGGAGCAGGAGAGGGAGAGGCCTGTAGGCTGAAGCTTTTGTTGGGGTTTAGGGTATCACCAAGCAGGTTTCCCACAGGGAGTTCTAATTGCCTGGTGTACAGCAAGTGACCACGAGTTCTATGGAGTCACTGCAGCAAATCTTCCCAGTCCGTGCAGGATGCGGGGGTCAGTGGGAGAATCAAGCAGGCTGTGTCCAGCTGTCCCGGAGGGAGGTGGCCACCGGGAGCGGACTGGAGAAAGGAGATCTCTGGATTGACCATACTGAAGACCTGGGAGAAGGCGGAGGCAGAGAGTTGGAAACTGTGTCGAGGGTGATTAAGCCCTGCTTCTGGTACAAGGTTAAATCTAGATTAAAAACGGATGCCGAGGAAACATAAAATGGTAAGCATTCACTGAGGAAATATAATGCTGTATAGTCATTTTCACTTTCAGAAATCAGACCTCCACGCTTGTGTCCTGGTCACCACTTCAGTCCTCCGCTCTGTCCAGCGGTCTGGCTGTGGTCAACAATCTGCATGGGGTCGCCTCCTTTCTCTTCTTCGCTCACCTCCTTCTGTGCTCACTTGCTCATGGTCTAGTAGCGATTGAGCTGCCCTAGGTTGGGATGTAGGGAGGGAGATGAGGGCGACTGGAAGCTCTGCTGCCTCAGACACGGTCATAACTGGCTTCGTGCTCTCCAGGCTGCCAGGGGCTCAGAGCTGACTTGTTTTCTCCTGGGAGCTTTTGTGGGTTCTTCGGAGCCCCCCTCCCATCCCCTGCATTCATCCCCAGGAATTCGGAAACAGCTCTAGTCTGACCTTCCCAGCCCCTCGTGTCCCGGCAGTCTGCCTCTAGCGCTCGGGTGGACAGCAACTTGAAGCCCCACACAGCCTCCTGCCCTACCCAGAGTGGGGCCCTGGGGAACTTCTAGACACATTTTGCCCCGGTAGATGCTGGGAGGGCAGTGCCTTCCCAATGCGGCAGCTGTCCCTGGCTTGGGAGCACCTATCCAGGCTTCCCTGAGCCCTTCAGACTTCTCACCCGGAGACAGACACCAGCCTGCCCCATCCCTGTCCCCAAACTGGAAGGGATTCACATCGATCTCCAGGTGGTCTCCTTAAAGCTCTGCTCTCTTGCATTGAGGTAAAGGGGGACCCAACCTCTGTCCTTTCTCTTTAGGCAGAGTAGAACTCAGCAAACAAGTGATTCTTCAAAATCCTCCTCCCAAATCCCTCTTCCTAGAATCCCCTCATACCCTCCACAGTGGGAGGATCTGAGTTTCTGGACAGTTCTTGGCCACCCCCACCTTTGCTAGGGCTCCAGGCTGGTTTGCATCACAACTTAATGTAGTGTCTACTGTCTGTTGTCTCAGCGTTTCAGTGGAAACTTCTAGTTTTTCTTCAAGATGTGGTCTTGCTCTGTTGCCCGGGCTGGAGTGCAGTGGTTTGATCATAGCTCACTGCAGCCTCAGCCCCCCAGGCTCAAGTGATCCTCCTACTTCAGCCTACCAAACAGCTGGGACTACAGGTGTGTGCCACTATGCCCAGCTAATTTTAAAATTTTTTGTAGAGATGGGGGTCTCCCTATGTTGCCCAGGCTGGTCTCAAACTCCTGGGTTCAAGTGATCTTCCCATCTCAGACTCTCAGCTGGGACTACAGACACATGACTAATTTTTGTATTTTTAATTTTTGTAGAGATGGGATCTCTCTGTGTTGCCCAGGCTGGTCTCAAACTACTGGCCTCAAGAGATCCTCCTGCCTTGGCCTCCCAAAGTGTTGGGATTATAGACGTGAGCCACTTTACCCAACAGAAGACTTCTATTTTAACCTCTTCTACAATGTTTAGTGCCCATGATTCTCATGGGGGCAGACCACGAGTGCGTGCTCTGCTGGAAGCCAGCATGTGTAGGAGAGCGTGGTAGAGGAGATGGCAAAAGTGGATAGGGTCTTCTTTGTTCAGGTGACTCACGACTGCGACCTTTGCCTAATCAGGTCCTGCCTTGATAGAGAATAGGGGTGCAGAAGGTTAGGCTCCTGTCTCCTCATGAGAGTAACAAGGCTTTGTTTACTATGGCACAATTACAGAGTGTGTTTAATATATGTGTTCTCATTAAAACTCCCAACAACTCAGTGGGATTGCTATTACAGTGTTCCCATTTTTACAGATAAGGGTGCAGGTTCAGGAAGTTCAGCAATTGCTCACGATCACGCAGCTAGAAGGTAACTCATTTGACTTAGGCTGAGCTCCTTCTGTTAAACCATAATACCTGGAGTCGGGGCGGGGACCTCTCTGAAAGCCTGGCTCTGGGCAGGATGTTGTCCTTGGGAGATGGCTGTGGAAACCGCCCGCGCCCAGCCGGCTTGCTGTGCTCTCAGTTGCTGTGGACATTCTGTCCACACCTGCCTGCCAAATGGAACTGGCTGTGCTGAGAAAACACAGCCTGTGACTTCACTCTCTCTGCTTCCCACCTGACACCTCAAAGACTCAACTAGTCCTGCCCAGGATCTTGGCCACCTGCCCTGTTTTCAAATCTCCCTGGTCACCCAGACCCTGGTGAGGACAACCTCTCTATCCAGGAAAGGGCCCTGGATGAGTGCCTTGCAGCCTCCAAAGAGAAGAGCAGGTTTCTCAGCAACACGGGACCCGCCCCATCCCTACCCACAGGACCCACCAACCTCTGCAGCCCTACTAACCCTTTGGTTACCAGTGTGTAGAGAAGTTCACCCAGAAATTCTTATCCCCTCACTTCTCTTCGGCAGAGTCTGGTTTCAGTTCATTAGAAGATAGAATCGTCTGCCAAAGGAGGAGGAGAAGAGGGAATTTAAACTTTGTTCTCCCTAGCAAGAGGCTTACCTGACATCTTGCTTTAATTCATCTTTGTTTTTAGGATAATAAAAGCAACACATATCGATTGTAGAAAATTGAGAAATACAAGAAAATATGGAAACATGTTTTAAAATCACGCATGAGTATTACATTCTAAGATTTTTGTGCATTTTCTTCTAACATCATACTCACATATGTAAAGCAGATCTATATAATGCTTTTAACAAAATTAGAATGATATAATATATATTGTATTGTTAACTGCTTTTTTTTTTCGCTTATCAGTATGTTACTGAACATCACTACTACCAACATTGTTTGGCAGACTTTTTTTTTTTTTTTTTTTTTTGCAACAGAGTCTTGCTCTGTCGCCCAGGCTGGAGAGCAGCAGCGCAATCTCAGCTCATTGCAACCTGTGCCTCCCAGGTTCAAGAGATTCTCCTGCCTCAGCCTCCTAAGTAACTGAGATTACAAGCACCTGTCATCACACCTGGCTAATTTTTGTATTTTTAGTAGAAACGGGGTTTTACCATGTTGGCCAGGCTGGTCTCGAACTCCTGATCTCAGATGATGTGCCCACCTCAGCCTCCCGAAATGCTGGGATTATAGGTGTGAACCACCGAGCCTGGCCGGTTTGGCAGACTTTTAAACAATCTCATGTGACACATTCTACACTGTACTAGAAAGACAACAGAAGGGCTGGGGCAGTGGCTCATGCCTGTAATCCTAGTACTTTGGAAGGCCGAGATGGGCAAATCGCTTGAGCCCAGGAGCTCAAGACCAGCATGCGCAACACAGCCTAACTCTGTCTCCACAAAAATACAAAAAATTAGCTGGGTGTAGTGGCAGCACCTGTATTCCCAGCTACTTGGAAGGCTGAGGTGAGAAGATGACCTGAACCTGGGAGCTCAAGGTTGCAGTGAGCCAAGATTGCACCACTGCACTCCAGCCTGGGCGACAGAGCAAGACTCTGTCTCAAAAACAAACCAACCAACAAACAAAAGACAACAGACGGAACAAACTCGTAGGAGGATGAATTGTGCGCACTGCACAGGGACCTCTCCCTGGCAAGACCCCAGGCACATCTTATCATCCCAGCTTGAAGAAACTGATCCATTACTGCTGTTGAAGCTTCGAAATCTCCTTTCCTTTCTCCTTAAAAATAAAACTGAACAGTGTGCCCAGTTTCTCCTGCCTCCCATGTCTTGGGGTGTGGCCTGCCACCAAAGGCTGCTCTCAAGGAAGAGGATATGCGTCCTTCTGTTCTTCCCCACCGACCCTGCCACGTCTACAAGTTCTGGCCTCACTGTCCAAGGCTCCTTCTTTATTGTGCCCTTTAAGTGGAGGTTGGTAGCAAACCCTATACCAGTCCTCCCATAATTAGGATGTGCACAATTCTGTTAAAAGCCGTTTTACATAAGAAGATCATTTGGCCCCTGAATGATGGGGCTTTGAATTGGATTTTTAATCATAGACCAAACCCTGCTGCCTCACAGTATCTCATAGGAAAAGCTCCCTCGCTTTTAAATTCAAGTACACAGCACATTCAGCCAAATGCATTCAGAAACTTAATGATGTGGCAATGGGTTATGCTGGGGGGTTTTAGATGATTTGTAAGTGTCAACAAGAGTAGCAACAAGAAGCCTAATAGCTTCTAACACCTTATCATGAAATGTTCTCACAGCCTGTGACTAAAAGCACTCCCTCCTGACCTGCCGGATGTCTGTGGCTCATTGTGAGAAGCGAGTAACGTACCATAGGTAGAGAAATTTCCCTTCCAGCTTGGGGCTTTGCTAGAAGCTGCTTCAACGACTTTTCAGATTGGTTTCAGATTGTCCTGGACTCTAGTATAACCCTCCGTGTTTTCACTTCTCGGTTCATGCATATTTTTATATTAGAGAAATCAGAGTGCACTTTAGAAATATTTTCAGATGTGTTTCCGTAGCCTATAAACCTTGTTACCCTGGGGGCTTGGCGTTCAAAGAAGCAATGGGTTTTGGGAGCTTTGGGTGAAAGGCAGATAGCCAATAGATCAATAAAGCAATTGGTGAGTTTTAATTGTTAAAAAAAAAATTTTGGCCGGGCGCGGTGGCTCAAGCCTGTAATCCCAGCACTTTGGGAGGCCGAGACGGGCGGATCACGAGGTCAGGAGATCGAGACCA
>NW_012101443.1:1844592-1877460 GCF_000951045.1 Mandrillus leucophaeus
CAGCTACTCGGGAGGCTGAGGCAGGAGAATGGCATGAACCCGGGAGGCGGAGCTTGCAGTGAGCTGAGATCCGGCCACTGCACTCCAGCCTGGGCGGCAGAGCGAGACTCCGTCTCAAAAAATAATAATAATAATTAAAAAAAAAAAAATTTAGATTTAGTCCTTAGCCAGACTACAGGAATGAGGAAGAGAGGGTAGTGAAAGGAAGAAATTCCTAAATGAATCTAGCATATCAAGAACTACGCCTGGAGAACCTGAATCATTAGAGCTCCTTCAGCACACTGTCCAGACGCTTCCTCCCTTGCTTGTGCTGGTTCAGGCTGAGGCTGTGGAGTCAGCCCTGAGGGAGGAGGGGTGTGAGGAAGAGAACGGCCTGGAGCCTTCTGCTGAGGTTGCTGATGTATAAGCGAGGCAGAGGGACACGGAGGTCATAGGAAGTTGGCTGACTCTTACTTCCTCCCTTGCTTCAAGCTAAATCTGGGGTTTGGGATGGAAGAAGCCTTTAGAAACATCATATCGTTAGGACGCCTGAGGATTCAGAGGCTAGAGGCCTACTTGGAAAAGCCATAAAGTGGAGGCTGTGGGTTGCTAGTGTGGATGACTCAGTACCGGGAGCAGTGCATAGGTGTGCAGGGGGTGGTGGGGGCAGGAGCAGACACAGCACTCTTGACCCTGACACCTCAACATGGTTTGTCATGATCCAAGCCTTTTCTCCTCCAGCCCTGAAGAGGGGATTTGCAAGTTGTGGCATGGAGGGTTATGGCCTCCTACGGATGTTCACATCTGAATCCCTGGAAGCTGTGAATATGTTCTATTATGTAGCAAAGGAGGATGGAGGTAGCTGATCAGCTGACTTTAACGTAGGGAGACTATCCTGGATTATGTGAGTGGGCTCCATGTAATTGCAAGGGTCCTTAAAAGTTGCTAATCAGGAAGAGGGAGGCAGAAGAGAGAGCCAGAGAGATGCCAGCATGACAAGGACCCAGCTCATTGCTGCTGGTTTTGAAGATGGAGGATGGGGCCACCAGCCAAGGAATGCAGGCAGCCTCTAGAAGCTGGAAAAGAAAAGGAAATGGATTCTACCCGGAGCCTCCAGAAGGAACGAAGATCTGCTGACACCTTGATTTTAGCCCAGTGAGGCCTATTTTGGACTTTTTTTTTTTGAGACAGGGTCTCTGTCGCCCAGGCTGGAGTGCAACGGTGTGATCTCAGCTCACTGCAACCTCCACCTCCCAGGTTCAAGCAATTCTCCTGCCTCAGCCTCCCGAGTAGCTGGGACTACAGGCACACACTACCATGCTCAGATAATTTTTTGTATTTTAGTAGAGATGGGGTTTTTACCATGTTGCCCAGGCTGGTCATGAACTCCTAAGCTCAGCCAATCCACTCGCCTTGACCTCCCAAAGTGCTGGGATTACAGGTATGAGCCACCATGCCTGGCCAAGAATGTACAATATTAAAAAGAATAGGGAGTTAGCTATTAATTATTCTGAGAACTAGTGAATGCATTGACCTACTCTTGCCAATTTTGTCTCCTCATTCTCTATATTTGAGTCTGGAACTAAGGTTGGAATTAAGGATGTTAAACAGCTAACTTTAAGATAGGGAGATTGTCCTGGATGATCTGGGTGGGTCCAATGTACACAAAGATCCTTAAAAGTGAACTTAGGAGGAAACTGGCAGGTGTTTGCCTTCACATTGTCACAAGATGTTCCATAGCTCACAGTGTTTGATGATAATTTATATCTACAGTTAAATGGAATTTTCTTTCCTCTTTATCTTCTGCCTTTCTCACTCCCTTGCCCCTTTCCTTTGGTAGGGAATATATGGTAAGCACAGCAGAGACTGTGATTTATTACTATAATATAACAAATTTATGTATTTAAAAAACCAACAATGTTCACAAGACTATTTTTCTTGTAGATGGTCCACTTTGTAGAATCTAATGTCTCCTCCTCTGAAGCTCAAGAAAGACTCAGGACAGACCCTTCCAATTGCCCCGCCCTCCTGGAGGCAATACTTTGTGTTGCTCCCTGGTCCCAGGGAAAGAGGAACTGGAAAAGACAGATGAGCTCTGGGAGGTGGGGAGGAAAGGGAGGAAGGCCAGAGAGACAAGGTAGCTAGGATTCCCATTCATGGTGAAACAAGAGATGCTGGGTTGGGATAATAATGGCTCTGCACCACCCTCTGGATGCTGTGTCCAGAATCAACAATTTGACAACCTTCTGCTTGTAGGGATAAACTGTACCAGCACGCCTTTCCCAAAGTTATTGGGATAACTGAAACCTTACAGCTGAATCCCTGAGGGCTAAAGGGGTGCCACCAGTATTTTCACCATTATGATACAAATGAAAAGACATTGAGACTCAGGGGTAGGGCAGTGAAGTGATTGATGCAAGTTCATATTTGAGTCAGAGGTGGGCTGGCATCAGCTCTCCCATCTTGCAGACTAGGTACACACTCCCAAATTCAGATGACCTTCATTCAGCCCGAGTCCCCTGCCCCCGCACGTCCTCTGGGCCCAGTCTTGGGCTCCCTGTGGTTGGGTCTCACCCTTGTTTCCTGTCTGGTTTCTCCAGAGTCCCAGATTTAACCTTGGGATACTTTGTCTTGGGGCAGGTGAGAGGCAACCTGGACCATCTCAAGGAGACAGTGCTGGCGTCAGGAGAGACTGGGTGACTTGGGAAGCGTTCAGAGACCAGTGGAAAAGTTCAGGTTCCCATTGAATTAGAGTTATTCTGGGCAAAAATGGGCAGAGTTCCTGAAATCCACACTTTGAAAAAGGGGGACAGTGCATAAGTAGAGTCAGGTTATTAAGACTGGCAACTGCCAGTTGGCTTCTGTCACCAACAGCCCATGTTACTCTAATCATTCACTGCCCTAATTCATTCAGCAAATAGGGTTTGAAGCTTGGGAAGAGCATAATATTTCTGCAAATTCCAGGATATTACTGGGACATTTATTTTCCTAATATCCCTCCTTTTTAATTTATTTTTATTTTTTGACACAGGATCTCACTCTCTATGTCTCGACCTTCTGGGCTCAAACAATTCTCCCACCTCAGTCTCTAGAGTAGCTGGGACTACAGGTGCACATCACCATGCCTGGCTAATTTAAATTTTTTTTTTTTTTTTTAAATTTCTGTAGCAATAGGGTCTCACCGTGTTGCGCAGGCTGGTCTCAAATGCCCGGGCTAAGCGATTCTTCCGCCTTGGCCTCCAAAAGCGTGATATGACAGACACGTGCCACCATACTCAGCCCCTCTTTTTTTTAGTATTTGATGGACATATACCTATGGCAAACATTTATTCATCGTTTAGATCTCAGGTAAATGTCAGCTCTTCAAAGAAGTTTTCCCTGCCCCCTTCATCCTCTGTCCTAATCAAAATGTTGTCCCTTTTACCTATTTTTCTCATAGCAGTCTCTTCTTTTCCAGTATAGCCCTTGTATCACGTAGATACTGTGTTTTAGGTTGCACTCCAGCCTGGATGACAGAGCAAGGCTCTGTCTCAAAAAATAAATAATAATAATAATAATTAATAATTTTAGTATGATTTTCTAACAGATAAGGACTTTAAAAATAAGCAAAAATAACACTAAAATTAACAAAAATCCCTTAATATTATCATAGTCTATGTTCAACTTTCTCCAGTTGTCTCAAAAATATCTTTTTATAGTTGGTTTAGTTACATCAGAATCCAAAGAAGGTCCACACATAGCCTTGAATTATATGCCTATACATCTCTTTTCATCTAAATCACCGTTTTCTCCTATTTTCTTTTCATGATACTTCTTGATGAAAATAAGTACTTTGTGCTATAGAATTTCCCACATACTGGATTTGGTTGGTTGTATCCTTGAGATGTTATTTAACAACTTTCCATATCCTCCATATTTCTTTATTTTTATTTATTTATTTATTTTTGAGACGGAGTCTCACACTGTCGCCCGGACTGGAGTGCAGTGGCGCAATCTTGGCTCACTGCAAGCTCCGCCTCCTCGGTTCATGCCATTCTCCTGCCTCAGCCTCCAGAGTAGCTGGGACTACAGGCACCCGTCACCACGCCCGGCTAATTTTTTTGTATTTTTACTAGAGATAGGGTTTCCCCTTGTTAGCCGGGATGGTCTTGATCTCTGGACCTTGTGATCTGCCCACCTTGGCCTGCCAGAGTGTTGGGATTATAAGCGTGAGCCACCATGCCTGGCCTATGTTCTGTTATTTCTTATAGTCTGATAAATACATCTAGAAGCTTGATCAGATTCAGGTTATCATATTTTTAAGGTCAAAATTCTTCATAGGCCGTGATGTGTACTTCCTATTGCACCACTTCAGATGGTGGAATTTCCCTCCCCTTGAGACATTAAGATTAATCACAGGGTCCTGGTGTTGTTATCCTGGCCCTTCATCCAGTCCTTTCAAAATCCCCAGTCAACTTGTGACCCACTGGTTTTGACAGTCATTATTGATGCTTGTTGCCTAGACATGTGCTTTCTTTAGGAGTTGCAAAAGGTGCCTGGTAATTTTGTTTATGTGCATAGTCTAGCTGGGGAGGCAAGGGAATAGATTCTCCCTTAGAGCCTCCAGGAGGAGTGCAGCCTGGCCAACACCTTGATTTTAGACTTCCGACCTCCAGGACTGCAGGAGAATACATCTGGGTTGGCATTTTGTTAGAGCAGCAATAGGAAACTAATCCAGAGGTGTCACACCCTTTCTGGATTTAGTAAGAACAGAGAGCTGCAGCTGGAGGAAAGAATGTGCTTTGTTTCATAGGTTGGTAAAGTTTTCAAAACATGTAGAGGCTCTGGAGAGGAGAGATCTCCTAAATATTGAGACCAGGATGATGTAAAACAGGATGTAGAAGAGCTTCTTGGTAATTATTAGAATTTTATTAGATTACATAACTTGATTTCACTAAATGCCCATAGTAATGGACAGTTGGGGGTTCTAGAATTTCCCAGTAGGTTGACCTAAGGTTTTTATCAATTTGGAAGGGGTTAAGGGACTTGCATTAGACCAGGGTATGTAAACCTACTGCTTTTCTAAACCTACTACTGTTAATTGGATTGCATGGTTTTCATAGTTTAAGGATGGCTTGTAGATGAAAACACACACACACACACACACACACACACACACGCTTTGATTTTGCTGAACCACTTGAGAATTAGTTGCAGGCATCCATCATTCTTTAGCCTTAGATCTTTTGGCATGCATCTCTTAAGAGAAAGGATATTCTCCCACAACTATAAAACAATGTAAAGAGACTCCAAAAATTTCATAACAATGTAACTGAATATGCAGTCTACATTCAAATTTCTCCAACCATCTCTAGAATGTCCTTTATAGTTTTTTTAAATACAGGATCCCATTAAATGTCACACTTTGCATTTAGTTGTTATGGCTTTTACATTTTGATAAAGATTATTGTAATGGATTATAAACTGTGAGGGAGCAGCCATTTTAATGTGTTTGGTTTGTTTATTACATAGCTGAGTAGATGTTTCATAAATGAAAATTTAGGGAAGTAGTTGCCACTCCTCCCAGCCATTCCTTGGTGTAGCCAGTGTAGTTTTTATCCCCCACTCTCCTTCTGATAAAAAACTCCCTGCCCTGCCATCACGTTTGCATTCATGATCCATTCTCAATCCCTAGTCCCATGAAAAAGTGGCTACTGCAGATAAGGGCATGTGACAAAATCAGTGCCAGTGAGGATCCTTCTAAGGATTGATTGATTTGCATACTAGGAAAGAGATCTTCTCTTCCCAATAGAATTTCCAAGCCAGGAGCATATGGTCTGGAATAACCAATAGCCACTTCCCCCTAGATGTTAAAGAAAGCCTGCTGAAACAGGAGTGAATAAAAATTTAACAATTTCAGAGGAAAGCAAGCTGAGAAATGGAGTTCATGAATGCTGAGAATCCTGACAACTTTGTTTCAGCACCTAGATCCAGCCCTGCCTGAAGTCCAGATTCATTCATAAATATACTAGATACATAAGGCAAGACAGACTATTTCGTTTAAGTAGTTTGAGTTGGTTTTCTGTCACTTTCACTCTAAAGAGTCCTCAGTAATCCAGTCACTGAGTCTTGCCTTAAGGATAGTTTTAGTCTATCCTTCATCTGATGATAAAGATTAGCTTCTGAATCACATTTGTTTCACTGCCATAATTCCCTTAAGGTGAGGATTCATTTAGTCATGTAACTTTTTTTGAAATGGCTATTGTCTTAGGACTTCTGGGAACCACTACTAAATATAAAATCAATTGGAAATCATGCAACTATAAGGAAAAATATTCAAGGGAGGAAACTTGGCAGGAAATTCCGACTCGGGTGGAACATTTTAGGCTTAAGAGTGAGGTTCCATTTATAATTGCTGCCTTGGATAGTTTTATAATTTCAATTTTGTTCAAAACAAGTTTTTTGAAAACAACCTTCAATACATTTAGAAATAACAAAAAGGCAAGAAACAAAGAAGGCAGCCCCTGCCCCCAACCATATTGAAATCACTAGGAATCCTGGTCAAGCGATTATCTGTGCTGTGCTGCGCCACTGCCCTGGAGCAGACTCTGCTGTCTCCTATTCAGATGTCAGGTACCGCTGGATAAATAGAGCCACGGTGAGAAGCCACTGGACTAGTGCAGAGGCAAATGGAACGTGTGGTGGGAAGATTTTAATTGGCATCCCCACTCTGTCACAGGGACTTAATTAGGATACATGGCAAGGAGTAGCTCAGTTCAAGGTAAATCCATTAATCGGCAGCATATTGGGGCCTTGAAGGGTTGAACACCAACACCACCAATCGTTAGTTTCATTTTGTGGGAGTGAGAGAGAAAAAAGAGAGTGGAAGAATGAAGGCTGATATCCTTCTCTTGGGGAGCAGTCAGACAGTGGAAGGTTGTGGTATGGGAGGGATCATAAACTCTTTAAGCTCCTAACCCACTAGTCCTCAGGAATTTTGAGAATAGACGTCCCGAGAGCCCCCACGCTCACGTTTAGTGTTGAAGGTCAAGGACTCTGCATTTGCACTGCTGTCGGCTTCGTCGCCCTCACCTGGCTTGACTATGAATTTTTCCATGAAGCCATGGGACTGATTTCACGTCTTTATGAAAACGTTTGATGGGATTGAAGCATTTTCTCTTACAGGAATATTTCCATCATAGACACAAGATTTCTCTCTCAAGAAACTGACCTTCAGATGAGGCACCCGATGCCCTGGAAATTGGTGTAACCCCTGCTGTGCCCATCTGACCCTACCCTCTTGTGTGGACCCACTGCCCTGGGAGGGTTTCGTAGTAGGGTGCTTTGTACTTGGTGGTACCATTGTCCTCTTCCTTCTTAGTTTCTTTTCCTCCTTAGTCTCTTTTTTTTTTTTTCCACCTTGTTTAAAGTTTTTATAGTGCCTGTATGTCTTTAGAAGTCAAGTGTTTGATTTGGTGAATAATGAATGTAGGAGGGAGGGAAGGAGGGAAAGAGAGATCTGTCAGAACTTCCCACTGAGATCACTGCTTAAGAAGGACGGATATTTCTATGCTAACTTTACAGTATGATCCTAACACATCTGGTGGTTAAATCCATTGATTTTAACACTAAAATGAATTTTAAAAAGTGAAGCCTTAAACGCTCTTTTCAATGTATGAGATACAGGTGCTTTTTGTGTGCTTGAGTACAAAATAATGTGAAGAGTGAAACCTACGTGGCCATAGCATCCTAAATTCATCTAAGTGAGGAAGAAATGCTTGCTGACTGTCTATTATGGGCATGGCCCTGTGTTAGCACAATAGAAACTGCTAAGAAGAATAAAATGTGTGCTCAAATAATTAATAACCTGATAGGAAGAATATGATCATTGACTCATCTGCTAATTCTTCTATTATCTATAAAGTATTGATTCAGAGCCTGGTGTGTGTCAGGCTCAGGGCTGCCTGGACAGTGGAGGTAGAGAGGTGAGAGAGGATGAGACGGTTCTGCCCTCTGGGAGTCATGTGGTCTAACTGAGTTTACACAAAAACGAAACCTCGAACAAAACCAAACGTGATAGACACCTCTCAGAGGCATACGGGCCTGTGGCTATGCTGTCCAATACTGTCCAGTACTGTTCCCGGTGACATGTGGCTGCAGAACACTGGAAATATGGCTAGAGAACTGAAGAGCTGGAATTTTAATATTATCTCATTTTAATTCGTTTAGGTTTAAATTTTAAAAAATGGATACTTGACTCAGTGATTGGCAGACTTTTTAGTATGTTTGGAACAAACCTGGGCACTTGAAGGTACTCTTTTCATTGTAAATTTTACGAGATTGACTTACACATCAAGTACTTCCTATAAAAACTGAGCATCCTGCTGGGTGCAGTGGCTCACACCTGCAATCCCAAGACTGGGAAGCTCAGGCAGGAACTTCTCTTGAGTTCAGGAGTTTGAGACCCGCCTGTCAACATAGGGAGACCACGACTCTACAAAAAATAAAAAATTAGCCAGGTGTGGTGGCATGCGCCTGTAGTCCCAGGTAGTCGGGAGGCTGAAGGAGGAGGATGCTGGAGCCCAGGAGTTCAAGGTTACAGTGAGCTATGATCACACTACTGCACTCCAGTGTGGGTGACAGAGGGAGACTTTGTCTGGAAAAAAATCCCCCAAACCAAAAAACAATTTAGCATTCTAAGTGAGATGTGCTATAAGTTGAAAACACAAATGAATTTTGAAAATTAGGTACAAAATAAAAGAATGCAAAATAAAGCATTGATAGTTTTTATGTGTGTTACATGTCAAGACAAAAGAATTTTAACTATTTTAGGTGAAATAGAATCATATTACAAAAACTGATTTCATCACTTTCCTCTTTTTTTTAAATATGACAGCTGGAAAATTTTAGTTCCATTTGTGACTTGCATTTATTTTTTATTGAACAGCATTGGTCAAGGGGTTTTGAACGAAAGAGAAAGTGTATCATGAAGTTAATGTTTTGACATAAGTGTTACAGAAGCGATTGGACTGAGCAGCTGGAGAGCGTAGAGGGCCCTCCTGAGAGAGAAGACTGCACAATGACATGGTGTAGGGTAATGCCAGGTGAGTTGGGTGTGCGGGAGAGCCCTGGGCATTGTGTTCAGGGAGCAACTGTCAGAAGAGCTGGTCAGGACAGTGGAGGGTTTAACATGGGAGTCTTGACCAGCCAGGCCAAGCGGGCTGTGCTTAGTCCAGGTGGCCCAGAGGGGCAGGGGGCACAGTGATAGGAGCAGCTTTAGTGATGTTTATCTGGCCCCAGTGTGCAAAATGGGATGGAGTGGGGAGAACCAGAAACAGGGAGACGTGCTATGACCACCCCACAGTCCTTCCGGAAGTACCGCGTAGGGTAGAAGGTGGGCTTCCTCCTTTCAGCCAAGACTCTAGACAACAAAGAAACAAAGCAAACCATAAACACTTCATGTGATTCTTGCCAGGCACGGTGGCTCACGCCTGTAATCCCAGCACTTTGGAAGGCCATGGCGGGTGGATCACCTGAGGTCAGGAGTTCAAGACCAGCCTGGCCAATGTGGTGAAACCCCGCCTCTACCAAAAATACAAAAGTTAGCCAGGCGTGGTGGCGGTGGGCGCCTGTAATCCCAGCTACTTGGGAGGCTTAGGCAGGAGAATCGCTTGAACCTGGGAGGCAGAGGTTGCAGTGAGCTGAGATTGCACCATTGCACTCCAGCCTGGACAACAGGAGCGAAACACTGTCGCAAAAAAAAAAAAAAAAAAAAAAAACAAACTTCATGAGATTCTTCTATGAACTAATGTGGGCCTTATCCACATTCTGTTTCCTACAAACTACTCTTCAGTAAATCAATTTCCTCCCCTTGAAGTGTTTTTAAAAATGTTTCTATTTAACTCCTGTGCAGCTGCATATCGCCTGGGCCTTGTCCTGGAGCCTGGGATGCAGTCATGTTAATCACCTTGTGAGGGGACCTGGTCAGTGTGCTCATCACTGGGCAGCCACTCGTCTCCAAAGAGAAGGAAATCCATGGGGTCAGCCACAGGAAAAACATATTTCGAGAAGTGAATACTAATTATTACAGAGGATCTGAGAAGTTCAAGGATCATAGAATTGTAAAACAGCAAGGACTTCTAGGTATCATTCAATCCAACTTTCTATTTCATTAAGGAAACAGGCCCAGAGAGTTGGATGACATGTCCCAAGCCACGCGGCAGCGAGTTAGCAGGAGCCTTCCACCGTGCCACGTGGAATACTGTCCATTAGGAACACGAAACATACAATGAGTCAAGAAAGATAAGGTTAAACAAGGAGGAACTGTGAAAGGTAATAGCTGGGTCTATCTATATATAGCGAGAGGTTATATGAGCACACACTGTCCTATGAATAAAAAGGCACGCGGTCTCTGTTCTCTCCAATGTAGCTCTCTGGCATGTCATTGGCTGGTCCTAAATGGCTTGGGGACAGCTGCCCACTGTTGGGACGTGAGGGAGGAACACTTAATCCTCATTAAGGAGGGGCTGCAGGGCGGAGGGCCAGTCCTACCACCTCCCCAGGAAGGTTTTCAGTGTCACAGCCTCTCCCTTCACAGGTCTGCAAGGGAGAAAGAAGGAGAGGACTGCAGTGGGAGAGAGAAAAAATAAGAGAGGGAGAATGTCGAAAGGTCGAGCTGAGGGCTTGGCTCAACTGTAAACGTTCAGAACATTATGAAGGCTCTTTAAATAGACCTCTCACAGGTGAACACAGCGACAGAGAAAAGCCGCCGGTGCTCCAGGGAACTAAGTAAATAAGCACAGACGTCAAATGTTCAGAGTTGGATGGGGCTGGGGTGGACCAGGAGCTCAGCAGAAAGTACAAGAACGTCTTTGGTTTTAATTGCCAAGTCCTGTTCTATTAGACGGCACCTGCGGAGTTGCTCATATTTCAGGAAATATTTTCTGCCGAGGGACTTTCAGAGAAATATGTGAAAATCCAGCCTCAACTCTGAACTAAGGCAGTGTCTGAGCCATGAGTAGGGTTCATAAATAGCTTCGGCTTTCTTAAGGAGTCCTTACGCCGTTCAATGAATCTGCCTATCAGCATGTGTTTTACATATTTTCCTTGACAATGGAAACCCAATGATTATCATTAAATAATTAGAGAATCCTATATAACGCAACACATGACCCCTGGAAAAAAGCCACGCAAGCTGGTATCCTCCCGACCTTGCTGAGCTTTTCTCTCTGAGCATAGCATGAGTGGGCATAAAACAAGAATAAAAACACAAGCAACGGCTATGTTTGGCTTTCGATTAGGCATTAAACCTCAAACAGTTGCTAAACTTCTTGAACTCCATGGCTTCAGTCCAGGTTGGAAAGCAGGTCAAACAAGTCAAGCTGAGTAGAGGATGCAATCTTTTGTTCTCAGCAGGCTTTGAAGATTGTTTTAGGATTAATATTTAACTTTAGGTCTTAACCATTTTATGCCTCAATTTCTTCACTTACAAACAATACACAAATCTTGCAATGAAAGATCACACTTCCTTGTAAATGTAAATAGTATAAACTCTTTCTTTTGGAGGGTAAAGCAAAATGGTAGAGTTGAGGCTGTAGAGTGGTGTGGTCCAATAGGGGTATAATATGAGGTCCAAGCACGGAAGTGTTAACTTTTCTAATAGCCACATTTAAAAAGTCAAAACAAGTAGGTGAAATTAATTGTGGTAGCATACATATTTTACTTATTAATTTTAACAGCACATTTTTGTTTTTGTATGTTAACATGGAATCAATATTTTAAAAATTATTAGTGAGCTATTTTACATTCTTTTCTTTATACAAGTCATCAAAATATACACTTACCGCACATCTCAATTCAGACCAGGCACATTTCAAGAGCTTGATAGCTGTATGTGGCTAGTAGCTACTGTATTGGGCAGGGTGGTTCTAGAATCAAAACGAACTGACTGAGAAACTGCCTGATCTTAAGCAAGTTACTTAAGCATCCTCAGTTTCCACATCTCTACAATGGGAATAAAGATAGTGTCTATCTTGTTGGATTTGTCATGAATATGATATGTGTAAATATATTTAAAACCTTAGTGCAGTACCTGGCATAGATTTGATCAACCTGTGGCAACTATCATTATTAGTTATCATTCTTAGTACAAGGGATGAATGTGTTAAATTATCTCAAAATATGGTGATTCCAAGCCAAGTGAAATTGAGTTGAATTTACAGCTTAGTTTTTTAAAATTTTGGTGCAATTATTTAGTAGCCAAAACCAGGAAAATACACTTGAAATAGTTCATTCTATGATTTCATCAAACCTGTCACTGAAAAATTCATAAAATGGCCTCTTCCCACTCCCATGGCAAGAGGAAGTAAGAATAATTCTAACTGGTTACCTGCCAACTTTTACTCCAACTTGTCAAAAACATTTGAAGCAGCTGAACAGTTTTGCGTGATTATACTATTTGTAAAAGTACATGCACTTACATTTTGAGGGGCAGAATTTTGAATTTGGAGCTTTCCAAAATAGTAAAGCATTCCATTTAAAGCTGGAATTCCTTCCCTAGTTTTCTAAAGCAGTGTTGCCTTTGAATGACAGCCACATGCTGTGTGAACTCTGCATCGTCCTGGAGTCTCAGTTTCATTGTGGTGCTCCAGATGCACACCAAGGGAATGCACCTGTGCTTTGTGGCCGCAGGGGCCAATTCATGATATGGATGCCTTCTTAATCTTTTTTTTCACACCTGAGAATGAGTGTAAGAGAGGTGTAAAATTTGATCAGGCCAAGTTACCAGGCCTTATCTACATATGGCCAAGACTAAGACCTATCAGCGTCTCTTGCCGCACAGTAGTGAGAAGACCCACAGGGAGTCAGGAAAGCAGTATTTGGGGTTCGTTTTGCCCTGGTTCTTAGTCTTAGTGGTGGCACCAAACATCTCTGTGGCATTTGCTCCCCACATCTGCCCGTGCTGGGACCTTGAGTATAGTCCATGTTTTTAAATTTAATTAATTAATTAATTAATTGTTTTTTGAGACAAGGCCTGGCTCTGTCACCTAGGCTGGAGTACAGTGGCATGATCTCGGCTCATTGCAACCTCAACCTCCCAGGCTCAAACCATCCTCCCACCTCAGCCTCCCAAGCAGGTGGGACCACAGGCACCCATCACCACGCCTGGCTAATTTTTAAATTTTTTTTGTTGACACGAGGTTTCGTCATGTTCCCCCTCCTGGTCTTGAACTCATGATCGCAAGCAATCTGCTCATCTTGGCTTCCCAAAGTGCTGGAATTACAGGTGTGAGCCACCATGCCCTGCCTAGTTCATGTTTATCACTTCTGCACATTTGCATCTTCTGTAAGTTTGAGGGACTTGGGGGCTGATCAAGGAAAGAGGGGACCGCAAGAGGCAATCACACACAACCTTTACTGGGTGACGTGAAGGTTGCATGAGAAGGGAAGCCCCTCACAGCATGAGATAGCCAGAGGCTCCGGGGGGCCAACATCCAGAAGGAGAGGAGGGATCAGTGAGGGGCTTCTGTGTCTAGATGATGTTGCTCAGCAGCAGAGGCGAGTCCCTGGATCAGAGAGCCCTAAAGGGCGGTAGTAGCTTGGGGGTCTCATCATTGCAATGCTGTATCTTATCAATGGCCAGCAGATGCTGGGTGAGGTTTCAAGAAGTGTGCAAAACAGGTGGACTCTAAATGGCTAGTAGTCTACTTGTTTGGATTATTTAAAAAATAACTGGACGTATTAAAGTTTGAGTTTGGTGCCTGCAGGCTTTTGAGTTAATTGGTCTCAGGTTGCAGTGGTGGAAAAAAACAACTGAGGGACCAATACACAGAAGCCTTCTTTGATTCATTTATACAGCAGTCTTTCATTCTATGCGTAAATAGTGTGGCCTGCTGGAAGGACTACAGGTGAAAGCTTTGGGTTCAGGTTATGGCTCTAGTACTTACTGCGTAGCTGTTCCTTGGGTAGTCACTCAATCTCTTAGGGCCTCATTGTCCTCATCCATAAAGTGAGGGGTGGGGCCAGCTGACCGCTCAGTTTCCAGATCGAAATATTTACGACTCTTGGCTTCTTGAAATATCCTCATGATGGTAGACAGTGTATGTTTCGTTATTATCATTTGTTGGATAGTACTCTGAAGCAGAGACTGGGTAGATGCTGATCTTTACATAACACTCACCCAGTTCCTCACAGAGAACTGGATTAGAACTCAGGTTTGTGGACGTCTACATCCTTTGCATTTGCTACTACCCTGATGGGCAAATAAGGGGAATCTTCGGAAATGAAATTAAAAGTCTGCCACTGCACATAGGTGTAGCCCAAGCCAAAGGTAGCCCAAATTGAAGATTTATAGGAATGCCATAACATTGTTATCCTGTTTTCTTTACATGTTTACATTTATAAACATTCAGAGTAAAAAAAGATAGCACCATTGTTTTTACTCGTTACTGCTTTTTGTTGTCACCTTACGTTTGTTCATGTTTTATGATTTAATAATCAAATTTCTAAAAATTTGTTTTTTGGAGGCGGTGTCTCACTGTGTCACCCACCCAGGCTGGAGGGCAGTGGGACAGTCATAGCTCACTGCAGCCTTGCACTCCTGGGCTCAAGTGATCCTCCCACCTCAGCCTCCCAAGTAGCTGGGAATACAGGCGTGCACTACCACGCCTGTGTTACATCTTTTATTCTCTCAGTGACAGTGTGCAGTAGTGTGCTGGTATTGTTTAGCAAGCAGCTCTCCAGAGGAGGAGATTTACTAAGTTTTGTGGTGTGAATATTCTTACCAGAGCTGAATTTGGGTTACTGACATGAGGTCACTGACTGCTGAGTTGGGAAAGGCAGGCACAGTCAGGCCTTGTGAGCCCATGTCCAGGACACTGTGGAGAGTGAGGTTCAACCAGTGCACCGGCTCTTGCTTGATCCACCCATAGATTCTAAACTCTCAAATCACTGATCATGCTTCTAAAAACGTGCTAAATGCTTGTTCCCAGGGGCTCATTACTCCATGGGTGTAGAAGCTGTGTTTTCCTGTTCACCACTATTTTGAGGACTTAATCTTGCTTCTTCATCTGTTGCTTTCTTAAAATTGCATCGCCAATGGAATGTGATTCCTGAAGAGCCCTCACCTGGTGACATTGTGCACGGGTACCAGTATTTCCTCCACACCCATAGAGCTCAGTCTTATTCTACATTGATTTCTCAAGTGAGTTCTCACTTCTAACAAAAATCCTCTCTGTGCTGGTCATTGCTATGATGATTAATGACTATTTTAAATAAAGAATATCAATTGCCTACTTGCAGTTGATGCTGAACCCATCTTGGGGACTGTGCTGGAGAAATACACTCTCTGTTTTACTCACCATTATTGGTACTGTAGAGTTTGACTTCCTCTTATGGTCATCAGCCAGGGAATATTTCTTTAGCAAGGAGGGAGGTTTACCTAAAAATAAATGAGTTTTAAAATCTTTATCCTAAAACTTGTCTGAATTGTAAAATAAATCACTCTGGAGATTCGGTGAATTTTCTGGCCCTGAAAGCTTCTATATTTGACTGTCCCGGAACACGGTGTTCTCTGACTGTTAAACCATGTCCATTTGTTCCTGGCTCCAACACTTCAGAGGACTTTGTGGCCTTGTTTTCCAGATCTGAGTTTAATTGGAGAGTTAATTATCTGAGCAAGAACATGTAAGCCAAGTTGAGTTTGAGAGTGAAGCCTATGATCTCTGTTCCGCTTCAATAGACAAGAAGGTCTTTGTGAATCTTTGTTGATTTATATTTTTACATAAGCGGATGTTCCATATAGCAAAGGGAAGAAATCAGGGAGAGGAGCCTGTAACAAGATCATGTTTAGCTAAGATGAGTACAAACGTCCTTTATCTCTTTGCAATAACTTAGCCCAGGAAGACCCACAGCCAGAACTGTGAGATGTTCGGTTCAGTTCCAAGCAGACGTCTGAGCTACTCAAGCAAAACAGGAAAGCACGAGGGTTCATTCGCGTGGCCTCAGCCTTGGTCATGATTTCTGATCAGCATGTGCTTCCCAGATGGAATTCATAAGCACCTTGAATAATTCATCCTTCTTCTCATTCCAGAAATTCTTTAGTTAGGTATTTTCAAAAGTTTCTTTCTTTTAAATCCACATGACCCAGGCTACTAGACTGCCTTCACTAATTCATGGTTTCCATGGCAACCAACCGATGGCTCTATTCAAGTCCATCTACAACAACCTTAATGCAAATGATGTAACATTGCATAAAATAGGTGTCTCTTCTCTGTAGCAGGGTTAGATTCCCTACACTTCTGATGACTGTCTCTTAAAGAATCCTCTCCTCCACATCACAGGTTTTACACATTTTTGTCGTTCCCAGAATCCTATATCTTATCAAATTGTTGTTTTACTACAGGGAAACTAAGTACCAATCTTGGTTTCCTCATCTGAAAAATGAGGATAATAATATTCCTATCTATTTTGTAAGATTAGTTCAAGATTAAGATGGATGCCGGGCACTGTGGCTCACACCTGAAGTACCAACACTTTGGGACACAGAGGCGGGAGGATGGCTTGAAGCCAGGAGTTTGAGACCAGCCTGGGCAACAAAATGAGAACCCTACTCTACAACAACAACAACAACAAACTAGCCAGGCATGATGGTGTCTGCCTGTATTCCCAGCTGCTCAAGCTGAAGCAGGAGGATCACTTGAGCCCAGGAGTTCAAGCCCAGAGTAAGCCGTTATCAAGTCACTGAACTCCAGCCTGGGTGACACAGCAAGACCCCATCTCAAAAAAAAAAAAAAAAAAAAAGAATGAGATGGTGATGTGTAGGTGCTTAAATGTAAAGAAACACTTGGCGTGGATTACACAAATGCCTACTGAGACCAGGTGGGAAACACAAAGGTGAGAGAATCCAGGAATAAGAAAAGTGACAGTAACATCACAAGGAAAAATGGCAGCTGACACTAGGAGACGTTATCCGGCTGGTGGACTACGAAAATGCGGGTCCAGGCGCATCTGAAGGCAGCAGCTGCTACTCAATTTCAACCAAATGTTGTTTTTTTGGGAATACGCAGCCAGTGTTGCCAGTTCTTCTGATTTCGTTTTTAAGGAAGAACCAGAAATTCAGATCTTAAAAAAAAAATCCTAATTTTTAAATTCTGGCAACAAATTCTCACTGAGTATATGTATATGTACACATGTGTGCACACTCACTGGGTGGGACAAGCAATATGTAGCTGCTGTCTGGAAGGAACCTGTGGGCATCTAGTTTGAGACCTTTGCTCTAAGACATTTTTAGAACCATTTATAAGTCTGGAATGAGCTAGATATTAACCTCTGTTTGTTTAATCTTGTCACTCGTACTTGCAGATGTGTGTTAGGAATGTACTGAGAACCACTGAAGAATGCCAAGAAGTGAAATTTCCAGGGAGGTTATGTTGGCTGAATGTTGGGAGAAATTTACTGAGAATCAGAGATGCTGAAAATAGGACGCAGAAAATCACTATACACGTATTAGAAGGGCCAAAATTCAGAACACTGACAACACCAAATGCTCGTGAGGATGTGGAGCAACAGGAACTCTCACTCATTGCTGATGGGAATGCAAAATGGTACAGTCACTTTGGAAGATAGCTTGGTGTGATTTTTTGTTTTGTTTTGTTTTGTTTTTTAACAAACCTAAACATACTCTCACTATAAGATCTGGCTATCACACTATTTGGTATTTACCCAAAGAAATTGAGAAGTTATGTTCACACAAAAACTTGTAGACAGATGTTTATAGCAGCTGTATTGATAAATGCCAAAACTTGGAAGAAACCAAGATGTCCTCTGATAGTTAAATGAATAAATTGTGGTACATCCAGACAATGGAATATTATTCCATGCTAAAAAGAAATGAGCTGTCAAGCCATGAAAAGACATAGAAGAAACCTAGATGCGCATTACCAAGTGAAAAGAACTAATCTGAAAAGGCTACATACTGTATGATTCCAACAATGACATTCTGGAAAAGGCGAAGTATGGAAACAGTAAAAAAAAATCAGCGGTTGCCAGGAGTTGTGGGGGATGAATAAACAAACAGAATACAGAGAATTTTTAGGGCAGTGAAAATACTCTGTGTGATACAATAATGGTACATGTCATTATACCTTTATCCATCATATAGAACGTATAACACCAAGAGTGAATCTTAATATAAACTGTGGACTTTGGGTGATAATGATGTGCCAATGTAGGTTCCTCAGTTACAGCAAATGTATCACTCTGGTGGGGAGGTTAATAGTAAGGGAGGCTACTGCACATGTGTGTGCAGGGAATATAAGGCAAGTCTGTCTATCTTCCTCTCAATTTTGCTGTGAATCTAAAATTCCTCTAAATAATTGCTTGAAAAATAAGATGGAGACAAACCAATCACATATGATACATAAATCTTGAAAAGACCTTATTTCTGGGGGAAGAAAGAAACAAGAAAATAAATTCTGTCCAGGACAATTGCAGAAGTTTAAATAGAGGCTGTATATTATGTGGTATTATTCAATTAATATTAATTTCTTGGGTGTGTGTAGTAATAGAGAGTGCTGTAATTATGTAGGAGAATTTCTTTATTCATAGGAGATGCATGCTGAAGTATTTAAGAGTGGAGTATAAGAATGCATACAACTTAGTTTTAATGGTCTACCTAAAAAAAGTGTGTGTGTGTGTTGAGAGAAGGAGAGAAGGCAAATGTTAATAGAAAGAGTGGCTAACCTAGGTGAAGAGTATCCACTGTGCTGCTACCCTTTCAACTTTTGTATAGGAATATAATTTTTATTTTTATTTATCCATTTAAAAAATTTAATCGAGACAGGGTTTCACTATGTTGCTCAGGCTGATCTCAAACTCCTGGACTCAAGGGATCCTCCTGCCTTGGCCTCCTGAAGTGCTGGGATTACAGGCATGAACCAACTTGCCCCGCTTGGAATTTTTACTTTTAAACAAAAGGCTGGGCATGGTGGCTCATGCCTATAATCCCAGGACTTTGGGAGGGCAAGGTGGGTGGATCATCTGAGGTCAGGAGTTCGAGACTAGCCTGGTCAAACCCCGTCCAGGCTGAAACCCCGTCTCTACTAAAAAATACAAAAATTAGCTGGGCATGGTGGTGCATGCCTGTAGTCCCGGCTACTTGGGAAGCTGAGGCAGTAGAATCGCTGGAACCTGGGAGGCTGAGGTTGCAGTGAGCCGAGATCGCGCCACTGAACTCCAGCCTGGGTGGCAGCACACGACTCCATTTCTAAAAAAAAAAGGCTGGGCACGGTGGCTTATGCCTGTAATCCTAGCAATTTGGGAGACCTAGGTGGGCAGATCACTTGAGGTTGGGAGTTCGAGGCTAGCCTGGCCAACATGGTGAAACCCCGTCTCTACTAAAAATACAAAAGTTATCCAAGCGTGGTAGCAGGTGCCTGTAATCTCAGCTACTTGGGAGGCTGAAGCAGGAGAATCGCTTGAACCTGGGAGGTGGAGGTTGTGGTGAGTCGAGATTGCACCACTGCACTCCAACCTGGGTGACAGAAGGAGACTCTGTCTAACAAAAAAAAAAAAAAAAAAGATTTCATATGAGGTAAGCTATGAGCTTCTGGCCATGGGAATCATTCAAGTTGATTTACTTGAGGGACTTCGGTTGGGAGTGTTGATGCAATGGCTGACTAGCTGGACCTCTATAGATGGCTTTCAAGTCCTTTATTAAGGGTCTACTAGGGAAGGACCCAAACAGGCACATCTAGAAGGCTTCAGTTGTTCAATTCTGCAAGCCAACCGTTTTAGTTTCCTTACTTAAATGAGAATTTACCTAAGTGAACTAGTTAGGTTCTAGACTTATGATAGGTGTGCATCTAATGCTATTTTTCTTTTCATTTTTTTACTTACCTATGTCATAACTAAAGTATTCACATCTTACTAAAATCATATTAGGAATAAACTTCAGCATGAAGGGAAATGTTTTCAATTACTGTCCAATTAAAACCTATTCTGGTGAGTCGTAATATCTAAATCCAGGAAATAACCTCATATTAACACTTAAAGAAATGATTTGAGGCTGGGCACGGTGGCTCGTGCCTATAATCCCAGCACTTTGGGAGGCCGAGGCGGGCAGATCACCTGAGGTCAGGAGTTTGAGACCAGCCTGGACAACATGGTGAAACCTCGTCTCTACTGAAAATACAAAATTTGGCCGGGTGTGATGGCGTGTGCCTGTAATCCCAGCTACTTGAGAGGCTGAGGCAGGAGAATCACTTGAACCCAGGAGGCGGAGGTTGAGAGACAGAGTGAGACTCCGTCTCAAAAAAAAAAAAAAAAAAAAGGAAGTGATTTGAAGTTCTCACTTTAAGGGTACTCTCATCCTCAGCTCCCGCTTAAGGACAAATGAAAAGATGTGCTACCTTAAAAGTTTCAGAACAATCAGATGGCACACAGAGATACCAGAACAAAACGGAACACTTCATACAGACATGTGGACGTCTTTGGGAAGTCATGGCTATAACCTAGAATTCCCGGTGTGGTCTCCTCCGTGCGGATGCTGAAGGGCTCCTCTCTGGTAAGCTTCCCCTCCCTGAGGACACCCTGCCCATGTTGGCATCAGTAACTACAGCACTCTGTGGTGCTCACTCTCACGTGGAGTGTCAGCTGTCCCCGCTGGCATCTCCAAATGGGCACATTCTAGGATCTGTCCTCATACCGTATTTTACTTGACCTTCTAAACATTTTCTGGGATCCTGGAGCACTGTTTTCAATTTGCCCACCTTGGAACCTGTTCCGGTTCTCATTGCCTCCGTAGAAACCACTCTGTCTCTGGGTTTCCCAAATGCATCTCCCTGGGACACACGGCTCTGCTCTCCAGAAGCCCACAGTCACAGTAAGACATGCCGTCTCGAAGCCCTGCCTTAGAGGCAGGTTTGCTGGAATATTTGTAGGAGCTGGGTGAGAATCCATGTGGAGGCCCATATGACACCTGTTTAAGTGCATAAATGTTTGAAAGCAAGTTTATGAGCTGTTAAATATACTATGTTCTACCCTCCTTCCTTGGCAAATATACCTTCTCTTGATGCCCTCCAGGCAAAGACCACCAGGAACATACTTGGAGAGAACAAAGTTGGGGGGGGTTGACTCATTGCACTGAGAGATCACACCCCATGGGGACCCAAGGAGTATCTCAATCACGTGTAGAAGGGAGTTGTTGGAGCATTTGGGCTGGTGATGGGGAACTTGCGAGGAGGGTTCAAGCAGGCATGACTTTGCTCTGAATTAAATAATCACCATCAGAAAGTGGGGGTAGTTCAGTGAGCAAGTATCTTAACAAAGCAGGGCTCATGCCGTGATTGGTAAAGGAGTAGTGGTCACTCACACTAGCAAGGAAAAAGAGATGTGGTCATTGTTGTGGTTTGGATAATGTTCTTGTTTTGGTCTGTGCTCAGATATGATTACAAACTGGTCTTGTTTTCATCTTGCTCCATCCTGGTCACAGAGTGGCCTTGTCTGATGCTGGTGTTTTGTGAAATTGTTTGGGTTCAACTGGAGAACACCAGGGCCCATCTGAGAACTGGAGCCAGCTCCTGGTGACACTGGTCTGGGTAATGGTGCCACGTTGCTTTTCTCTTCCTCCCTTCATAATGACAAGGAGGGTCATGTTTGAATTGAGAAGTCTTGAGCTCCTCAGTGTTCTGAACTGGGACATGGCAGTGGGGGGGGACCCATCTCCATACCCCTTCTCCTCCCACTCCTCACTGGCTCCTCCCTGCTCTGAATTTGTCTTGCGCTGTGAAAGGCTGAACACTCACGAGTATGCACATCCCGTTTCACACATCCAAGCTGACCCCTCGCTACCACTTGGGCCTAGAGGTCCAGTCACGCTGGCAGTGATGTGCATCCTTGAGAGGATGATCTCTGGAGAGAGGCCCCCACAGGCCTGGTAAGGGCTTGGACTGCTTGGGCAGGCAATTCCAGGGCCCTGGGTACCTGGAACATAATCTAGGAGTTGGCTGCAGGTGGATCATGCCTTTGGTTCAACAGATTTCTCCCCTCATGGGGAAGGGCGTGGCCAGAAGCGGGCCACAGGGGACCCCTCTCTGGTGTGGGCCCAGGAGCCCTCTTGCCTAGATCTAAGATGGTCTGTCTATAATTGTTGACTCCTTGCCTTGGCCCATTCGTTTTATTGATCTCCTGAGTCTGGCTGGACTTCCACTCCTGGTCTCTAGCTTGCCCAGTTCTGTTGTCACTTATGCCGTTGTATGATGACAGTCACTTAGCACACATGTATGCATGCACACACACATGCACACAAACAAAAGAGGGGAACCCAAATTGACAGTAACAGTGAAACCTGTTCCATATTTAATGCCATTGCTAGTCCCTCAACTGTTTTTCTTTTTTCTTTTTTTTTTTTTTAAATAGAGACGAGGTCTTGCTATGTTGCCCAGGCTGGCCTTAAACTCCTCGGCTCAGGTGATCCTTCCACCTCAGCCTCCCAAGTAGCTGGGACTACAGGCACGTGCCACGGCACTTTGCTCCATCAACTTTTTAAAAGGAAACATACCAATACACAAAAACTGACTTATAATTAATGTTTGTATAAATGGCCTAACTCCGTAGGAGTAAAAATAGGCCCCTAATGGGCCAGTATTTACCAAAATGCAGTAATGGGTGAGTCACATTTCCTGAGAAGCTATACTTCCTTCTATAATTCTATCTTCCTTAAAGATGTTTTGGTTTCTAGATTAGAAACAAGGTTAACATTTCCAGAACGAATGTTCATAATGGATTTCAGTTCTTACCTAAGAATATTTGAGGTTCTTCTCTTGATCCTTAACTATCCAAAGAGGAAAAGTCTTTATTATTCTAGAAGGTGGAGAACATGACCTTTCATTTTTGTGCTCAAAGAATACCCCTTTAGATAATAATAACCTCCAGTGATGACACTTTAGGATGTTGGAGAAGAAGGTTTTTCAAGCAAGGCAGTGAGGAGTTATTGGTGTAAATATTGATCTACAGCTGACCCCATGAGAAAGGGCATCCTGAAGTTTTTATTTTCCTCACCCGGAAATTTTTCTCACCTATTTTTCTATCCCTTACATTTATGCAAAATAATATTTGTCCCTTCTTTCAGGTAGTAATATTTAAAACATTTTCACCTTGCTGTTGGTCACAGATCAGTGAAATTTCTGAGCGCTATATGTGTGTATTTCCTTCTTGAATCTTCCATCTGTTCTTCCTTTCATTCCATGAGTATGATCAATGAAGGAGGTAGGTTTGGAGTCAGACTTTCTGTTGAATCTCAACTGTGTAATTTAGAGTTCCTGCACCTCAGCTTCCCACCTTAAAATGGGGAAAATAGGCCGGGCACGGTGGCTCACACTTGCAATCCCAGCACTTTGGGAGGCCAAGGCGGGCGGAACACCTGAGGTTAGGAGTTTGAGACCAGCCTGGCCAACATGGTGGAACCCTGTCTCTACTAAATAGAAAAAATTAGTTCAGTGTGGTGGCACGTGCCTGTAATCCCAGCTACTTGGGAGGCTGAGGCAGGAGAATCGCCTGAACCCAGGAGGCAGAGGTTACAGTGAGCTGAGATCACACCACTGCACTCCAGCCTGGTCAACAGAGCAAGACTCTGTTCAAAAAAAAAAAAGAGGGTGGGGGGGAATAACAACAGTTACTTCATAGGGTTGAAAGGATTAAATGGAAATCGCATTTAACCTGGCACACAGTAAGCATTTACTTACATGCTGGCACACAGTAAGTGTTCAGTAAATGTATGTGTTGATTTTTTTTTCAACCGTATTTAATGAATGCCCACTATTGATGAGGCACTATGCTAGATGCGGAGGACACAGTAGTGAACAAGATGTGTTTTCTATTCTCTGGGGACTGACAGTACACACATGGAGGCAGGCAGGTAAATAGTAGGGCATAAAGTGATTGGAGTTGAGATGCCATAGGAGTGCCCCCTACATGGTTGAGAAGTCAGGTAAACCTTTCCAGGGCTGATGTCTCCACTGACTCCTAAAGAGTGACCAAGAACCAGTGAGGTCATGTGGGGTCTGATGAGGCATTCGGAGCAGCAGGAACAACAGCATGTGCAAAGTCCCAGACGCAAGAACGACTGTGGACACTGCAATCCTACCATCTAAGGTCCTCAAATCCTTGATGCACTAAGAAAGAGTGAAAATAAATTAAACAACTTCCCCGCCGCCTACATCTTTCGTTCTTTTTGAGTTTTTCTCTGCTTCTCAGAAGTCCCGGATGGAGCCCAGAATGATGGCCCCTCGTGTAGCGGGACCAGTGTGATGCTGCTTCCTCATGGACAGCTTCAGATCTTGCCTGACTTCCCTCTCCCCTTACACATCCTCAGCTTTTATGTCTTGTTCATCACCCCCTCTCCCTGGGATTTTTCATCCCAGCGAATATTTGTTTTAGCTTCTTTTACGCTTTTAGATTTAGTTTGTTGTTTTTAAGGTTAACTTTCTTCCCATTCTATAAAATCTTAGATTTTTTTCCCCCACTGTTTCCTGTTGTTCTTAGTGCCTTCAACGGATGGTCAAGCTTAAGTTTTTCACGTGTTTATTTCATTCCTTTGTCTTGTGAGCAGTGAAGACTAAAATGTGTTTAGCCCCCAAAATGGTCTTTAGAATATAGTATTTTCCTTCACACTGATCATCTTCCTATACAATGCTTTTACTAGGACTTAGTCCATTTTTAGGATGTTCTTGGCCAAGATATCGAAATTGGTATTACAATAAAAATGTCACATGCTTTTGAATAACATACCTTGCTGAAGCCAAAATAAATCATTTCTACTGGCTATTTAAATGGAGTCTGAGATACTTGGGCACTTAAAAATCCACAATCAAAATTTTCCCAGAAGGATTAGTGACTGGCTCAAAACTGAATATCTTATGTATCTCAGAAAATCATCACTTTTCACTTTTTTTTTTTTTTTTTCTTGCCCCTGTGTTGCCCACGCTGGAGTGCAGTGGTGTGATCTTGGCTCACTGCAACCTCTGCCTGCCGGGCTCAAGTGATTCTCCTGCGTTAGCCTCCTGTGTAGCTGTAGAGGGGCTAATGCGGTTACAGACATGCGCCACCATACCCAGCTTTCTTTTTTTTTTTTTTGTATTTTTAGTAGAGATGGGGTTTTGCTGTGTTGGCCAGGCTGGTCCTGAACTCCTGACCTCAAATGATCTGCCCACCTCAACCTCCCAAAGTGCTGAGATTACAGATGTGAGCCACTGTGCCCAGCCTAAGAAAATCATCACTCTTAATCCCGATTGTGATACCCTCACCCACCACCCTTTCCAATGATAACAGCAGAAGTTGATAGATTTTGCACTTGCTTCGCTGAGTGAATGCAAGCACTAGCTCATTTAGTCCTTATAAAAACCCTACAAGCTAAATACTATTATATGATTTTCCTCTCTGTACAGATGAGATTTCTCAAGAGTTTAATGCTCTGCCCAGTTTCACACAGTGATATGTGACACAGCTGGGGTCGAGCCCTTTTCAGAAGTCCACTTGATATTACTTTGCTCTGTGGCCAGATGACCTTGAACCCATAAAGGAGCAAGTGATAGAGAAATTGGAGGTGTTGATTAGCAGTCAGGTGGGCCAGTGCAAATTCTATGGGTGCTGAATTTGTCTCCCTATTTGAAGTTTGTAGTCAGGTGCCCTGTACCTCTAGTTAGCTAGACTAGAATATAGCTCATTCTGTGCTGCTGATTTTCAGTATCTGTAGGTCTATTGTTAGCTTTTTCTTAAGTGTGCTTATAGTATGGTGTTCAGATTTTGTTTGTTTTGTTTTTGTTTTTGAAATACGCCCTCAGTCTGTCGTCCAGGGTGGAGTGCAGTGGTGCTATCATGGCTCCCTGTAGCCTTCACCTCACCAGGCTCAGATGATCCTCCCACCTCAGCCTCCTGAGTAGCTGAGACTACAGGCATGTGCCAACATGCCCAGCTAATTTTCGTATTTTTTGTAGAGACAGGGTTTTACCATGTTGCCCAGGCTGGTCTCAAACTCCTGGGCTCAAGTGATCCACTTGCCTTGGCCTCCCAAAGTGCTGGGATTATAGGTGGGAACCACCATGCCTGGCCCTATGTTGTGATTTTTAAAAGGTATCTTCCTTATCTTTTAAGAGATTCATATTGAAATGATGTGATATCTGGGATTGGCTTCATCATAGTTCATTTGGTGGAGGAGGGGGAATGGGTAGCACTAAATGGAAATAAGATAGGCCATGATTGTTGTCATGAGGCAGTAGATAGATGGAGTTCATTATACTATTCTCTATATGTTTGTGTGTATTTGACACTTACCATAATAAAAAACAACAAAAAAGTGTTTTAGCTACATCGCTCATCCCCTGTCAGGATGTCTTCTCCCTAGCTCCCCTGGCTGATTATATTTCGTTGTCATTTTTAACAGTTCTGTAAATATGTCACTTAAGGGCAGCACTCATCCAGGCATTCTCCTTGTGGACTCTTTTCACTCCTCTGTGACAAGACTTATTAAAAGCTTGGTTATTATCATGCATATTTTCCTTCATCTTCCTGCATCTGCCTTTTTGTTAAAGCAGCACTTGACTGCTAGCCCAGGTTTTTCCTCCTGGACCTTTTCTCATCCATTCTCTAACACATTTTTCTCCTGACAGTTCGATTTTGTGCAGTTAATTATAACATGACATTGGTGCGTTTTCCCTACACAAATCCCTTCCCAGAAGTACTGCAGTGTTCCAAATTTTAGGAGAATATTAATTCTTTTTTACCATTATGAAACTCGAATGGCTCTCTGGTGCATATTTCCTATGAGAGACACTCACATTCTTATTAAAACAGAGTTCGGGTTTGAATGATGGGCTCACTTATTTATTTGTGCATTCATTAATTCGTTTGTCAATGAAAAAAGTATTAAATACCTATACCTATTGAGTACTGCAAAGAAGAATCTGCTGTCTTGAATACTAATGTTTTTTCAGGGATTTTTATAAAATATTACTTTTAAAAAATGTAGCCTGGGTGCGGTGGTTCATGCCTGTGATCCCAGCACTTTGGGAGGCTGAGGCAGCGGGTGGATTGCTTGAGCCCAAGAGTTCGAGACCAACCTAAGCAACATGGTGAAATCTGATCTCTACAAGAAATACAAAAATTAGCTGGGCGTGGTGGTGTGCACCTGTAGTCCCAGCAACTTGGGAGGCTGGTTTGAGGCTGGGAGGCAGAAGGTGCAATGAGCTGAGATCGTGTCATTGCACTCCAGCCTGGGCATCAGAGCCAGATCCTGTCTCAGACAACAACAAAAAAAATGTGTTATGCTGAAACTGAATTTGGAGCCATAGCTGACATTAGCTGAATTATTTTCTGTAGGGATCATAAAGCTCATGTTTCTTTTTATATAGTATGCACTAAAAAGAATGATAAGGGGAAGATTCATTTGTTCATTCACTCAATAAATATTAATTGAGAGCCTCATGTGTGCCAGATACTTTCCTAAGCTCTACTGATATTTTGTTGAACAGATGTAATTCCTGACATCTTGGAGTTTATATTCTAGTGGAGGAGACAGATAACCAAAATAAACAAGTTTACACACAGTGAGTCAGAAAGTAAGGAGTGGGCAGAAAACAAAGCAGTGAAGAGGAAAAGGAAGCACAGGCTGTGATGTTAGAAAGGGCAGTGCTGTGGACTGAATGCTGGTGTCCCCCCAAATTCATATGTTGAAAACTTAATCCCCAATGTGATGGTACTAAGACATGGAGCCTTTGGGAGGTGACTAGATCAAGAGGGTAGATTCCTCATGAATGGGCTCATAAAAGAGGCTCCAGAGAGCCAGCTAGCCCTTTCCACCATGCGGGGACACAGCTAGAAAGCACCATCTAAGAACGAGAAAGCAATTTCTTCCCAGACACCAAGTCTGCTGGTGCCTTGATTTTGGACTTCCCAGCCTCCAGGATCGTGAGAAACAAATGTCTGTTGTTTATAAACCACCCAGTTTATGGTGTTTTGTTCTAGCAGCTTGGAGGGACTAAAACAGGCATCCAGGAAAGGCCTCCTCGGCTTTTGAGTGAAGAACTGAAAGAGTGAGGGGGCTGGCCTGGGTGACTTGGGAGCAGAGGAGTCCAGGTAGGGCCTGATGCAGAAGCAGCAAGGAGGCTGGTCTGGTGTGGCTGGGGCAGTGATGGGAGGAAGAGAGAGGCAGGAGGTGGGGCTGAGGGGCCAGAGCCCAGGGCCTTGCAGGCAGGGAAGGCCAGGCTCTTCCTCTGAGTGAAATGGGAAAGAAAACTTACACTTGAAAAAAATCACTCTGGCTGCTGTGTTAAGACTGTAGGAGAACAAGGGCGATGGAGACCAGTCAGGACCCCAAACAGTAATTCAGGTGAGAGCAGGATGCTGGCAGGCGGATGGTGAGAGGTGTTTGGATACTGTACATGTTTTGGAAGTACAACTGATATTGGTGCAAAAGTAATTGCTGTTTTTGCATTGTTGAAATTTGCTGTTTGACCCTGGAATACATTCTTAAATAAATGTGTTTACGTTATACATCATTTCAATGCACATTTCTTGCTTTTTTTTGCTAATGATTTATTACTTGTTATTTTATATTTATTTAAGGCTATGGAAATGATGTTAGACAAAAAGCAAATTCAAGTGATTTTCTTATTTGAGTTCAAAATGGATCATAAAGCAGTGGAGACAACTCGCAACATCAACAATGTATTTCGCCCCAGGAACTGCTAATGAACATACAGTTCAGCGGTGGTTCAAGGAAGTTTTGCAAAGGAGACGAGAGCCTTGAAGATGGGGAGTCTTGTGGCTGGCTATCAGAAGTTGACGATGACCAGTTGAGAGCAATCATGGAAGCTGATCCTCTTACAACCACACAAGAAGTTGCTGAAGAACTCAACGTTGACTATTCTGTGGTTGTTCGGCATTTGAAGCAAATTGGAAAGGTGAATAAGCTTGATAAGTGGGTGCTTCATGAGCTGAGCGAAAATTTAAAAAATCATCATTTGAAGCGTCATCTTCTCTTATTCTACACAACAACAATGAATCATTTCTAGATCCGATTGTGAGGTGTGACGAAAGGTGGATTTTCTACAACAACTGACAACTGGCAATGAACAGCTCAGTGACTGGACCGAGAAGAAGCTCCAAGGCACTTCCCAAAGCCAAACTTGCACCAAAAAAAGGTCATGGTCACTGTTTGGTGTTCTGCTGCTGGTCTGATCCACTACAGCTTTCTGAATTCCTGTGAAACCATTACATCCAAGAAGTATCCTCAGCAAATTCATGAGATGCACAGAAAACTGCAGCACCTGTAGCCAGCATTGGTCAACAGAAAGGGTCCAATTCACCATAACACCCAACCGCATGTTGCACAACCAACGCTTCAAAAGTTGAATGAATTGGGACATGAAGTTTTGCCTCATCCACCATATTAACCTGACCTCTTGCCAATCGACGATCACTTCTTCAAGCATCTCAACAATGTTTTGCAGGGAAAATGTTTCCACAACCAGCAGGATGCAGAAAATGCTTTCCTAGAGTTTGTTGAATCCTGAAGCATGGATTTTTATGCTACAACAATAAACAAACATTTCTTGTTGGCAAAAATGTGTTGATTATAATAGTTCCTATTTTGATTAATAAAAATGCGTTTGAGCCTAGTTATAATGACTTAAAATTCATGGTCCAAAACCGCAATTACTTTTGTACAAACCAATATTTGTTGCTGGGTGGGATGTGGGGAGTGAGCGAGAGAGGAGTCAGGGATGATGGCAAAATAATTGTTCTGAGCAGTTGGAAGCTGGAGTCATCATCAGTTGAGGTGGGAATACTGCAGGAGTGGCAGCATTAAGGGTGATCAAGAGATTGGCTTGGGTGTGTTAAATTTGGGAGCATTATTAGACATTCAAGTGGAGATGTTAAATCAGATCTGTGGTTTGAAGTTCAAGAGGGAAAACCGACTGGATAAAAATTTGGGAGTCGAAATTTCCATCAATGGCTTCCTAGACTATTTATAAAGTTAAATGAAGACCCCAAGTAAAAATTTCTGAAACATCCTTCACAGCCTCTGTTAATTGCCAAAAGTCTCCCTGCTGTTTAGAATTGAAACAGGATGGTATAGTGGGAAGAAAAAAAGTTTTTGATATCAGCCAGACTTGTTGGAATCCCTGCTCTACCACATAATAACTGGGTGACCTTGAGAGAGTTACTCAACTTCTCCGAGCTTCTTTCTTCTTTAGAAAAATGACGATTCGCTGTACAGCTCCAGGGCTGTGTGAGGCTAAAATCTGATAATGGATAAACAGTCCACTTGTACAGAGCTGGGAAGTGCTGGATGATGTTAGCCCTTTTTTCCTCTGATAGGGACTGCTTAAATGGTATTTATAGCAAAATGCCTCACCAGCCATGACTGGGTTATCCCTAAGGTGTGGGGAAATTAATGCTGGGGTGAGGAGAAAGCACCCGGAGAGCGTGGAGGGACCCAGAACCCACCTCCCACTTCACACATCCCCATCAGTGTGATCCTAGGCTCCACAATGTATCTGTTAAGTTGAATTCTTGTCCATGTCGTGTAACTTGGCTAATTTAAACCTAAGGACTGTTTTGGCATTTAAAGATTTGCAATCATACACAGTTTCTGGGAAATCCCAAAGGCTTTAGAGGTTTTGCCTCAAGCGGCGGGTCCTGAATATTGATGAGCAGCTTGCTTCAGAAACTGTGGTAGTGCAGAGTCCAGCCAGCATGGTTACAGGATTACAGGGAGGATCCCAGAACCAGAATATTTGATCCCGTTAACTCAATAAGGCTATCTCTTGATTAGCCACCGACAAAAATCTTGTATTAATGTAAAAACATGGCATCTTGTTTATTTTCTATGAGCCTGAATTTTAGCGATCTTGAAATCTTGAGTCTCTTTCTAATTTGCTTGATTCCTGACTAAGGGGTCTATACAACTGAAGGGGGGCAGCAGGGGGTGAGGAGTAGACCCCCTATTCTCAGAGCAGTTGCCTCTCCGTGAGGGATGCCCTCTCGTGGTAAAACCACAGGAGTCCTGCTACTCTGCCTCCTTCTTGAATTCTTTCTGGAGGCTTGAAAATACCCTGTACCTCAAACCCGGAAAAGCCTCCCTCCATCCTGGTTTGAATGGGGTCTCCCAGTTGTCCTTCCCACTCAGCTCAAGCGCATCCTGCGCCCAGCCCCCGCACCACCCCCGAGGGCCTGGAGGGAAGGACAGGTTTACAATGGCTCATTTTTCTAATAATGTCTCTTGTTCGTCTCTGTGCTTAGAACTCTGTCTGGAGTGGGTTTAAAAGTCTTGCTCCTTGAAACGCGAGGCAAAGGGATCCACAGACCTGGGAGAGGAGCGGGCTCTAGCTTTCCTACAGTCTGTGCACTAGAGACTTGGAGCCAGTTTTTCTTAAATATTAAAGGAAAGGGTGACTCCACAGGGCTAAAGTTAAGCCATGGATTTAAAAAATAAATAAGCAAATTATTATTTTTTAAAACAACCTTTCTCCTCGTGATGCTCCTGAGCTGTTTACTCTTGGAAAAGCTCCTGGAACACCAGTGTTCTCAAGTCACCTCCCACATGGACGGGGAGAGCTGTGTGTCCTTGTTTCTCCCTCTCTCCAGCCTGGAGGGACCTGTGAATTATTCCAGCCTGAGCCTGTGATCAGATTCCCTGTGAAGTCACATGACGATTCCATTATAGGTGACTGTGAGAAGAGATCTCAAGAGGTTCAAAGGCTCTGCTTTCCTTGGGGCCCTAGCACTGCACAAAAGGAGTTGCATTAATAATTTTATAAAAAAGCTGAAATCATGGTTACTTTTTTCTGATCATAAAAATTATGTTTACCTGGGCACATCCAGGTTTTGTGGATCCTAAAGCTTATGCAGCTTGGGAATGCTTTTTTTTTTTTTTAATCAGCTAATTAAAAAAAAAAAAGGATAGGCCAGGCGTGGTGGTTCATGCCTGTAATCCCAGCACTTTGGGAAGCCGGGGTGGGCGGATCACGAGGTCAGGAATTCAAGACCAGACTGGCTAACATGGTGAAAACCCATCTCTACTAAAAATACAAAAATTAGCCAGGTGTGGTGGCATGTACCTGTAGTTCCAGCTACTTGGGAGGCTGAGGCAGGAGAATTGCTTGAACCCGGGAGGTGGAGGTTGTAGTGAGCCAAGACCATACCATTGCACTTTAGCCTGGGCAACAGAGTGAGACTCCATCTCAGAAAAAGAAAAAGAAAAAAAGGATAAAAATAATGAATCCAAAATTAGCTATGACTTGATTATTTATTTTGATATGTCCCATACAAAGGAGGGTCCCGAAGTGTAAGCTTCATTAGCTTTACATTAAATCTGCCCCTTAATACAACTTTCCCAGACAGGGAATTAACTTTTTTGAAGAAAAAAAACAAACAAACCCAAAACACTTTTATTGAGATATAACTTACATAGCATACAATTCACCTATTTAATGTGTATGATCCACTGGTTTTTAGTATATTTACAGAGTTGTGCAACTGTCACCCCAGTTTATTGTAGAACATTTTCAAAACCCCAAAAAGACATTCTGTGCCCATTAGCAGCAATCATCCCTTCCCCAACCTACCTAGCCCTGGGAAACTATGAATCTACTTTCTCTATATATAGATTTGCCAGTTTTGGGCATTTGAGAGAAATGGAATCATACCATAGATGGTCTTTTGTGGTTGGCTTCTTTCACTTAGGCTAATGTTTTCAGTGTTCATCCACGTTGTAGCATGTGGCAGTAGTTCCTTTTTTATTGCTTAATAATATTCCATTGTATGAATATGCCATACTTGTAAAATCCACTCATCAATGGATTTTTTTATTGTATTGTATTGTATTTTTATATTTTTATTTTATTATATTTT
>NW_012101443.1:1877635-1911445 GCF_000951045.1 Mandrillus leucophaeus
TACATGTGCACAACGTGCAGGTTTGTTATATATGTATACATGTGCCATGTTGGTGTGCTGCACCCATTAACTTGTCATTTACATTAGGTATTTCTCCTAATGCTATCCCTCCCCCAACCCCCATCCCACGACAGGCCCCAGTGTGTGATGTTCCCCGCCCTTTAAATCTCCTGGAGACACAGTTGATGGTGTCCCTAGAGAAAGGGGAAAGCTTATTTCATTAGCTTCATTCTTAGCTCTTCCTCTTCTGTTTCTTCCTTTCCCATCCCCAGATTCTGGTTGTATTGGAAATTAAGAGAGAATCAGAGCCCGTGAGTTGGGTGTCATCATTTCCATTGTGTTACTGAGAACTCCTGGTTCCTGAGCTTCATGACACAGGCCCTGTCTGTGGGGTGAGCTGGGTAGTAGCTGCCATTCTTCTGCTTGCTGGTGGGATTTGGCCCAAGGAATGGGCCGGCCCCAGGCACTGATGGATGGCCATACTCTCCTTCTTAGGAAAGCCCGATGACAAGTTCAGGGAAGATAGAGAATAATAACGGGAAGGACCCTGGACAGGCAGGTGGTTTGGAGTAGGGCTGTCTCTTTGATTTTACTTCTGAACCTTGAGTTTATGCACATGCCTGGAAGGTGGGAGAAAGTGGATCAAGCCTAGTCTGGAGTTTAAGGTTCTCTGAAGTTTATGCCTGGCACCATTATAAATACAAGGCCCAAGGGGCAGAGAATACTAACCTTTAGACTTTTTTGCCTCCTAAACCTGAAAGACACTGGGGACTTCTGAAACAGCCAACTTCTTACCAAGAAAGGATGTGGGCATCTCAGAGAATTGGGCTGAGTATTCATTCATCCAACAAATACTTATTGAACACTTACTATGTGCCAGGCACAACTCTAGACTCTGAGGATACAGTACCAAACAAACCAGTGAAATTCCCTGCATTCAAGGGACGTATCTTCTAATAGGGGAGACAGTCAACAAAATGATAAATATAGTATATTGATGATGATAAATGCTATAGAGAAAAATAAAACCAGAAAAACAGCATCTGGAAATACAAGGTGCTATAATTCCAAATAGGTGTCTCAGGAAAGGCCTCACTGAGAAAGTAATATTCAACCAAAGACTTGAAAGAGTGAGCCATATTCATAGCTGGGAGGTGCTACCGTGCAGAGAGACAGCCAGTGCAAAGGCCCTGGGGTGGAAACATGCCTGGTATGTTCAAGGAACAGAAGGGGCCACTGTGGAAGAGAGAGTAAGGGGAAGAGTAGGAGAAACTAAGGACCAACAGGTGACAGGGGCCGGATCATGCAGGCATCCCACATCATTTTAAGGACTTTGGCTTTCAGTCTGGTCATTGGAGGATTTTCAGCAGAGGAGTATCATCTACCTGACTTGAATTTTAACAGATTTGCTAGAGCTGCTGTATGGGGAATAGACTGCTGGGTGTACAGGCAAAAGCAGAGCCACCAGTCAGAGGCGCTTGCAATAATCCAGGAGAGAGAGGATAAGGGTGCAGAGCAGGATGGTAGCAGTGCTCAGGAGTAATCAGATGCTGGATATACTTTAAAGGAAAAAGAGACATGAATTGTTGATGACTTGGATGTGGGATTTGAGGAAACCCCACTGACTTTAGTGACAGCAAGGTTTTGGGACTAAAGAATTGGACCACAAAAATGTCTGGTAACTGAGATGGAGGTAAGGCAGGGAGGCAAGGCAGGCTTGGTGGGAAAGTGGGGACTTTCATGGATGCAGGTCAGCTTTGGATGTATCACTTTTGAGATGTCTATTAGATATGTATGTGAAGGTGTTGAATAAGCAGATACATCTCTGAGTTTGGAGTTCAGAGAAGACATCTGGTTCGCAGAGGGAAATGTGAGAGTTCGCAGTCTTTAGATGTGTCTAAAGCTGTAGATTAACTGAGCTCACCAAGAGAGGATAGCTGATTAAAAAGAAAAGACAAAGGATAATCTCTGGGGTACTACAACATTCACAAGTTGGGGAGATATGGAGGAACCAGAAGAGAAGACTGGAAAAGAGCCACCTTTGAAGCACAAGAATATCTGGGAGGGGGAAGTTCCAGAAGCCAAGGGAATAAGGTGCTTCCAAGTGGAGGGAAGGATCAGCTTAGTCCAATGCCAACAGGCCGGGGAGGCGGGGGCAGGGCTGAGCATTGGCCGCTGGGTTTGGTAATGTGAGGTCAATGGTGACAAGATCAGTTTTGGTGAGCGGTGAGGGCAAATGTCCTGTTATAGGGGATTGATGAGGGAATGAGAGGGAAGGAATTAGGGGTGGAGAATAGAAATGACTCTCTTAAGAAGTTTAACTTTCTTTATAAAGAAGGAATGAAATGGGGTGGTAGCAGCATGAAGATGGGGTTGAATGGGAACTGTGTGTTTGAATGAATCAGTGGAGAGAGGAATTGATGATACAGGAGAGAGGGAGAAAGGCCAGGACCAGGTGAGGGGGTTGGGGAGGACATGACTGTAGCCCTTACAAAGGAGCAGGACTGTTCTTCTGTAAAGACAGGAGGGCAGGGGAGCTCGGGTGCTGTCTTTGGAAGGTTTTAGGGGAAACAGGAAGCATAGGTACCACTTGAGAGGGAGGAGCTGGGAGTAGGGTGTGAGGTTGGAGGAAAGCACACAGTGGGAGGGAAGGTCCAGGGTCACATCAAAGGATGTCTGGAGAAGGCTGAGGGCCACTGGAGCGTGTCATCCAGCACGTGCTTTTCTCTAGCCAGAGTCAGCGGCCTGGGCATGGGTGTAAGATGGGTGGAGAGTTGGGTTTTACCAGAGGTGGACGCTTGGCAAGTAAGATTGACTAGTTCAGAGAGAGAAAAGAGAGTTTAGAGATACTGAGGTTTGAATGTGCTCCCCAAAGTTCATGTGTTGGAAATTTGATCCCCAGTGCAACAGCATTGAGAGGTGGGAGCTTTGGGAGATGATGGGTCATGAGGGCTTGGCCCTCATGGATGGAGTAATGTCACATCAGTGGGCTCCTGATAAAAGAATGAATTCAGGCCGGGCACGGTGGCTCATGCCTGTAATCCCAGCACTGTGGGAGGCTGAGGCGGGCGGATCATGAGGTCAGGAGATCAAGACCATCCTGGCTAACACTGTGAAACCCCGTCTCTACTAAAAAATACAAAAAAAAAATTAACCAGATGTGGTGGCACGCACCCGTAGTCCCAGTTACTCAGGAGGCTGAGGCAGGAGAATCACTTGAACTCGGGAGGCAGAGGTTGCAGAGAGCTGAGATCGTGCCATTGCACTCCAGCCCGGGCAACAGAGTGAGACTCTATCTAAAAAAAAAAAAAAAAAAATGAATTCAGCCCCTTTCCTTCTCCCCACTCTTGTTGTTTCTTGCCCGTCCGCCTTCTGTCATGTGATGACACGACACAGTAAGAAGACCCTCACAGTAAAAAGCAGCTTCTTGATCTTGGACTTCGCAGTCTCCAGAAGCATGAGTCAAACAGATTTGCATTCATTATAAATTACCCAGTCTCGGGTATTATGCTATAGCAGCACAAAATGGACTAGGCAAGAATGTACATGAGGAAGCATTCTACACTGTAGATTTTAATGATGTGAGATTTAGTGAAGGTGAGGAGGGAAAAATGGACATGAAGGGGTAAGGACAGTAAAAAGTTATAGGATCAATGGATTTGCAACTTACATGTAGTGTTCTTTGGTTTGCAAAATACAGTAGTGTTCTTTGGTTTGTTTTGGGCACTGAGGGTGTTTGGTGTGGTTGAAAAAGCATAGACTTTGGAGCCGCACAGATAAGAGTTCAGTTTTTCAGCTCAGTCACTTAAGAGAGGCTTAGCCACACCTCATTTCTTCTTCTATAAAGCAGGGCCCTCATTCTTCCCTTGTATGCTTATATGAGGTCCATTTAGAAGACACAGGTGAAGGGGTGCAGTGAGTGGCACTTACCACGGGGGTTTCTGAAACAAGGTCCCATGTCCTCACCCACCAGCACTGAAAGTATTAAAATGATTATTTAAATAATTTAATGACTTACATCTTTATTCATATGAATAATTATTTGTTATTAAATGGTTAATTAACTATTTAAATCACCCTCTGAAGATACTGATTCAACAGAAGTTAGTTTAAAAAAATAAAAAGAGCTGGGTGTGGCAGCTCACACCTTTAATCCCAGCACTTGGGGAGGCTGAGGTAGGTGGATTCCTTGAGGCCAGGAGTTTAAAACCAGCCTGGTCGACATGGTGAAACCCTGTCTCTACTGAAAATATAAAAAAACTAACTGGGCACAGTGATGCACACCTGTAATCCCAGCTACTTGGAGGCTGAGACAGGAGAATTGCTTGAACCTGAGAGGCGGAGATTGCAGTGAACTGAGATCACGCCATTGCACTCCACCCTTGGCAACAGAGCAAGACTCTGTCTCAATAAAAAAATAAATAAAATAAAATAAAAAAGAAAAAGAAATGTAAGGGGAAGAAAAGGATAAAAGAAAAAAATAACAGAAAAAAAAAAGATGAAAGGAGATGAAAATTGATGAAGGGAAAGAGAGAGATGCTGGAAAAATCAGTTGTGGCCTTGACTAAGGAAACACCCTTGGTCCTGTCTTTAATTCTTATGAGTCAATTTTCCTTCCCCTTTTACCTTTGGGATCTCCCTCCATGTACTGTAAACGGATAGGAGGCAGGAACTAGGCAACAGGTTCATTCATAAGATATTGAACTTCATTCTCCTGTCCAGGATAATGGATTTAACCTCAAGATAATTTTCTTTTTCTTTTTTTTTTTTGAGATGGAGTCTGTCTTTGTCACCCAGGCTGGAGTGCAGTGGTGTGATCTCAGCTCACTGAAACCTCCGCCTGCCAACTTCAGGCGATTCTCCTGCCTCGGCCTCCTGAGTAGCTGGGATTACAGGTGTGTGCTACCACGCCCGGCTAATTTTTGTATTTTGAGTAGAGATGAAGTTTCACCCATGTTGGTCAGGCTGGTCTCATCTCCTGACCCCATGATCCGCCCGCCTCAGCCTCCCAAAGTGCTGGGATTACAGGCTTGAGCCACCGCACCCAGCCTAAAGTTTGTCTTAAATCAAGGGGATAAAGTGCTCTCACAGTGAGGAGCTGTCTGCTCCGGAGGCATTTGTGGTTCCAATACTGCTGGTACGCAGGTGAAGATTAGATCAGCACCTGGGAGTGCCCACCCATAGTGGAGGGTAGGGCAGGTGGCCTGGTTAGCGGGGCAGAGGGCTGGTGTGGCAGGGTGGGGGTCAGATACTGGACACTGATTGGTGGGAGAGGGAGAGCTGCTTGTCATCCGATGTGTTTGGGATGTGTTAGTTTCTGCCATTCTGTTTCCCCTTCTTTCTCTTTTATTCCTGTTTTTCTTGAGGGCCAGGCATAGTGTCCCTCCTAAAGCATGGCTCGCCTACCTGGAAAGTGCTTGACAGTAAATCTTCACGAAAGATTAAAGCACATGAAGGCACATGGTAAGAATGCTGGTGATCCCGCAAGCCTCATTCTAGAGGAAGGAGAGGCAGTCACCTCCCCACCCTGCTGGGATTGACTGCCTGAAGCCCAGTGGGCTGGCATCCGTCTGCTGCGTGTACTGACATCCGGCACAGCAGTTACTGCCCTGTTCTGCCATGCTTGCTTCGGTCCCTTTCAGTTCTAGCAGATGTAGTCCCCTGAGGGTAGGGATTGCTCTGGATTTAATGCTGTGTCCCTGGAACTTAGCGAAGCCCCTGTCACTCAGTTGAAGTGAGTTTCAGATCTGCAGAGAGACAGAAGGACTCTTTAAATCTGCACCAGGTTAATGAAATGTCCTTATTTTTAATAATGTTTACCTTTAAAAATATTGTGTTCCAGGGCCTCTCTGTTTCAAGACAACTGCAATGGTTCCCAGTGACTAGCGACAGTGCAGCAGCATGAAGTTACTTCACCTGGGCAGACGTGCCAGTGCCCCAGTCACAGTCCTTGGCTAAGCCGAGAGTTCACCTAGAACTTTGGTGGGCAGTTTGCCTACACCCCTGCAATAGGTATCCTCTACATTGGCTCCTGGGGGTCTCCTGCTATTCCATCTCTAGTGTAACTCCCTCCCCTTGACTGTGGGATGAACTTAGCACTCATTTCTAATAAATAGAACACAATGAAAGTGATGGACGTCACTTTTGAGGTTGGGTTACACACAGAAGACTGTCTTTGGTCATGCTTGTCCTCTCTTGCCCTCCTGCTTGCTTACTCTGAGGAAGCCAGCTGCCACGTGTGAGCTGTCCCATGGAAGGCCCTTGTGGCAGGGAACTGAGGGTGGCTTTTGACCAACAGCCAGCAGAGAACTGAGTTCCTCAGCCCATCAGCCTGTGAGGAGCTGAATCCTGCCCACAAACCCCTGAGTGAGCCTGGAAATGGATCCTCCCCCAGTTGAACCTTGAGATGCTCGCAGTCCCAGACAAAACCTTGCTGGCAGCCCCTGAGAGAAGCTGAGCAGAATCACCCAGGAAAGCTGTGCCTGGGTTCCTGACCCCCAGAAACTGATATCATAGTGTGTGTTGCTTGAAGCCACTAAATTTTGGGGTAACTTTTTATGCAGCCATAGAAAACTAATGCAACTCAGCTGTCTGCTTAACTTCAACTACTGCTTCTTTCTGACCAAGGGCCTTCTCTGTCCACTAGAGCATCCCTGGTTGCAGAAGCGACAGCCTAGACAGGCCTGGAGTTACTGTCCCAGGAGCAACCCTCAACCAGCGAGGAATGGGAGTTGGTAGATAAATATTCCACCTCCCTAAGGCTTAGAGGCACAGTTCTAAGACGTGTTCGTGTTTGGCACAACCCGTTGGAGGGCCCAGTGGAACTGAGCCACGGTTGCCCACATAGGTCAACATTTGTTAAAGCACATGTCAGTGGCTTCCTTCCCTTCCCCAACTTCTTACCATGCTTCCCGAGGTCACTTCCCAAATAAACTACTAGCATCTAAATACTGTCTCAGGGTCCGAAGGAACCGAAACTCCAATGAAGCCTCTATATGGTATTTTCTAAAAGTTCCCTTAAGGATGTAAAATAGCTAACACAACCTCCAAAAGTTGTATTCAATTCCGTATGTAAGGCAACAGCAAGCACCTCCTCTAGACAAGGGTGAATAGGGTGAGCCTGAGCAACTTTTGCAGTACTTTTTCTCTTTTTCCTCATTTATAAATCTCAATGTCTGCTCCATGATGCTAAGAGTCCTAGGGCTTGTGACAATGACAACCACAAACAACACATGTTTTAGAGTTGAGAATTTAGATATTCCCAAACAATCAAATAGTGAAGCTGTGTGATGGGTCTCAGAGGATCCTGTGGATGCTGGTGCCATAGAGATAATGGCTGATGGTCTCTGCTCCTCACCAAGTGTCCCACTGCCCCACTCAGCACTGCTGTGCCTGTGGAAATTACAGAACTTTTTATGCCTCTAATAATCCTTCGGCTCCTTTCTTGAGGATTAGTTGAAAATGAGAACGGGCGTGGTGGCTCATGCCTGTAATCCCAGCACTTCGGGAGGCTGAGGCAGACGGATCACTTGAGTCCAGGAATTTGAGACCAGTCTGGGCAATATGATGAAAGTCCCTCTCTACCATAACTATAAAAATTAGCCAGGTGTGGTGGGGTACTCAGGAGGCTGAGGTGGTAGGATCGCTTGAACCCAGGAGGTAGAGGTTGCAGTGAGCTGAGATAGCACCACCGCACTCCAGTCTGGGGTAAAACCCTGTCTCAAAAAAAAAAGAAAGAAAAAAAATGACCACATTGCCAGGATACTCTAATGTAAGCGTAGGTTGAAAATACTTTCTAGAATGAGCTGATGAGAATGGTGAGGCGGAGCTCTTGAAATCCACTGCCCCTTTGGAAATAGGCACTGGGTGTAACACTAGCCCAGCCCAGCAGTTCTCTAGTGGGGATGATTTTGCTCCCTCTTCCTCTAGGGGATGTTTGCAATATCTGCAGACATTTTTGAATGTCACAGTAAGGGAGGAGACCACCCCTCACCTTGTCTTATGCCCAATTTCTGCCTCCAAAGAAAGAAATAAAAACTAAAAGGCAGAAATGAAATCTGCAGGCAGGCACCCTAGTGCTGTGCCCTGGGCCTGGTAGTTAAAGATCAACCCCTGACCTAATCGGCTATGTTATCTATAGATTCCAGATGTTGTATGGAAAAGCACTGTGAAAATCCCTGTCCTGTTCTGTTTCATTCTGATTACTGGTGCATGCGGCCCCCAGTCATATACCCCTTCTTGCTCAATCGATCACGACCCTTGACCCTCTCACGCAGACCCGCTTAGAGTTGTGAACCCTCAAAAGGGACAGGAATTGCTCACTCGGGGAGCTCGGCTCTTGAGACAGGAGTCTTGCAAAGCTCCCGGTCAAATAAACTCCTTCCTTCTGTAACTTGGTGTCTGAGGAGTTTTGTCTGTGGCTCATCCTGCTCCAACAGTTGTTGCAGGGGTAAGGGGCGTGTTACTGGCATCTAGTGGGCTGAGTCCAGGGATGCTGCTCAACATCCTACAATGCACAGGACAGACCCCACAACAAAGAATCATCCAACCTCAAATGTCCATAGTGCTGAGGCTGAGAAACCCACATTACAGCCAACTCTTTAAAAATAAAACCGTGGGTCTGGGCACGGTGGCTCATGCCTGTAATCCAAACACTTCGGGAAGTTGAGGTGGGCAGATCACTTGAGGTCAGGAATTCAAGACCAGCCTGGCCAATATGACAAAACCGCGTCTCTACTAAAATAAGAAAAATGAGCTAGGCATGGTGGTGGCACCTGTAATCCCAGCTACCCAGGAGGCTGAGGCATAAGAATTGCTTGAACTGGGGAGGCAGAGGTTGCAGTGAGCTGATATCATACCATGGCACTCTAGCCTGGGTGACAAAATGAGACTCGGTCTCAAAAAAATAAAAATAAATACATAAATACATAAATACATACATAAATAAAACTGTGAGGAGATGGGTTTATACATAATGCCATTGACAAGTGAAATCAATTTAGAATGTAAAGAACAAAGTTTTTATTTAAAGGGAAAGGCAGGAAGCAGTTTTCTTTGAGGGAGGTCGTGAAGCTCAATGGTTAATGGCTTGGCTTTAAAGTAAAAGTTGAGGTGCTGCTGGACTCCAGAGTCTGTATTTACTGCTCTGTGACCTTGGCGAAAGATGTGAACCTCTTTAGATATGTTTCCCCGTTTGTAACGTAGGTTTAGTAATGGTGCCTGCCTCACTGAACTGTGAGAATTAAATGAGCAGAGCATAGAAGTGTGAAAGGATAAGATCTTGCGCCCCTTCAAGCTGGGAACTGCTCCCATTCTATTCAAAGTCACCCCTCTGCTCGCTGACATAGATGCATATCTGATTGCCTCTGTTGGAAAGGCTAATCAGAAACTCAAAAGAATGCAACCATTAGTCTCTCACCTACGTGTGACCTGGAGGCCCCCTCCGCTTCGCTTTAAGTCTTCCTGCCTTTGCTTCGAGTTGTGCCGCCTTCCCAGACTGAACCAATGTACTTCTTACGTGTATGGATTGATGTCTCCTGTCTCCCTAAAATGTAGAAAACTAACCTAGGCCCTGACCAAGAATAGTTCTGGCCAGTAGGCCCTGGAAATGAGACCTGGGAATGTGAAGTCTCCATGTCGGCAGGACTTCCTGAGGCTGTGCCACAGGCGTGGGTCCTCAAACTTGGCAAAATAAACTTTCTAAATTAACTGAGACCCATCTCAAATGTTCGGGATTCACAGAAGGCTCTCAGTGCAAAGCGTCGCATCCAATAAGCCCTTAATAAACGGAGGCAAGGTAAGAACAAAAGCAGGGAAGAACAGGGGCCTGGAATCCAAGGACTGCAGGTACCGGCATGGCAGCGAGAAAAGGGAGCGTTCCACCCTCAAACATATTAGTATGAGAACAGAATCCTCTCCGAAATCCTGCTTGTGAAATCATCACACAATCTGCCTTACCACCCAGAATGTCTCTGTCTAAATTCCTGCTGGTTTTGATTTTCATTCTTCAATGTTTATTTCTTGAACGTAAATAAGCAATCTACGGCCGGGGCCTGTGGGGGCCTTCACACAAACGAAAGCATTCTCACGGCGGGCTTGCGGCCTCTCCCCACGCTCCTTAAGCGACGCTCCGGGTTACTGCGGGAAGACAGCCTGCACAAACAGAGCGGCCCAAGACAAATAAATGCTGGCCCTATTTGGTCTCCTATTCAAGGCGTGAGGCCTCAGAAGAAGAATGAGTCTTCACAGGCTGGGAGGTCTCCTGGATGCATCTGCTGGTAGCTGGCTCCTGAGAGAGAGAGAAAGAGAGAGAGAGAGAGAGAGAGAGAGAGAGGTGCAGAGAGAAAGAGAGGGAAAGAAGGAGGGGGAGGAGAAGAAAGAGAAGGAGGAGGAGGGGGCGGGAGAAGGCGGGGAGGAGGAGAAAGGGAGGGAAGGATGGAAGGAGAATGTACAAGCAAGGAGTCACAGTCTTTCATAACCCACTCTTGGAAGTGACATCCTATCTACTCCAGTGTAACCAGTAGAAGGAAGTCACCAGGTCCAGCCCACCCGTCAAGGGGAGGGAATTCTATCAGGGCATGAACAGCAGAACCCACTTCAGAAGCAGTCTACCAGAAGGACCTGCATCTGCTTCGTGCACACACAGTGTAGGTCCTCATGGAGTGGACCTACTGATGGACTGGACCTCCACCTAGGGTGGAGTAAACAGGCATCTTGAGGGCAGGGACTTGTATCACCGTGTGCCTAGGAGCTTGTGGAGTAATCTGCATTTTCAAAGGATTTAAACTGGAGAAAAAGAATAATTCTGGCCAGCGGTCCCTGGAAATGAGACCTGGGAATGTGAAGTCTCCACAGTTTATGCACTTGGCCCATACTGTATTCAGTTCCTATTGCTGCTGTAACAAATTAACACAAATTTAATGGCTTAAAACAGTACAATGTTATTCTCTTCCAGTTCTGGAGTCCAGAAATTCTAAGTCACTTTCAGTTGGCTAAAGTTATTGGAAAGGCTGGTTCCTTCTGAAGTTCTAGAGAAAAATCCATTTCCTTGCCTTTTCCAGCTTCTGGGAGGCCACATCCTCCATCTTCCAAGCACATCACTCTAACCTCTGCATCTACTGTCACATCACCTTATGACTCTGATGCCTCCTTCATCTTTCTTATACAGACCCCTGTGTTTTCATTGGGTCAACTTGGATAATCCAGTATAATTTCCCATCTCAAGATCCTTCATTTAGGCTGGGTGCAGTGCCTCACACCTGTAATCCCAGCACTTTGGGAGGCCAACGCAGGCAGATCACCTGAGGTCAGGAGTTCGAGACCAGCCTGGCCAACATGGCAAAACCCCATCTCTACTAAAAATACAAAAATTAGCCAGGTGTGGTGGTGGCACCTGTAATCCCAGCTACTCAGGAGGCTGAGGCAGGAGAATCTCTTGAACCTGGGAGACGGAGGTTGCAATGGGCCGAGATTGTGCCACACTGCACTTTAGCCTGGGTGACAGAGCAAGACTCCATCTCAAAAAAAAAAAAAAAAAAAAAGTCTTCATTTAGTAGCATCTGCAAAGTCTTTTGGCCATATAAGGTAACATCACAAGCTTTGGGGATCAGGATGTGGATATCTTTTGGAGGCTTTCAGCCCACCATGATTGTATAAAAGTTCACAGCAATTTAATGGATCTTGTTGTCATTCTCCAATGCTATGATTGTTACATTCTCCTCCAGGACCCCCTCCTTCCCAAACTGTAATGCCATGATTGCTAACATTCTCCTCCAAAAACCCCAAGCACAGTCAGATTGTAGGATTGGACTATTCACTACTTAATGAATCGTCTAATCCTACAATGAATAGTCCAATCCTACAATATGACTATGCTGTTGCTTGCCTGATTGCTCCCAGATCTGTCCTGCTTTTTCCCCGCAAATTAATTTCCAATCCAAGGCTCTCTTGCCAACCAGCTCGCAGCTGTGTTTGGCCAGTGTGCTGGTGAGAGATTGGAGGGTAGTGGAAGAAGCCAGGGGACACCCTCTGCCCCAAGTCAGGCAGTGTCTCTTTAGTGGCGGTGCTCTTCTTTAGGGTTCCAAACTCTTGCCAGACTCCCTCCATGGACCCAGATCTTACTGGGCAGCATCCACCGAAGATCCAGCTCCTCCAGGAGAGCCCCAGCTCTTAAGGCTCTGGCCCTATGGGTAGTAGCAGCTCCCTGTTGACGATAAGCCCAGGTGGCTTCACCATCCCCTTATTAACTTTTCAGCTTTCCCAACACCTTTGTAACTAATTCCTCTTATGAAATTATTTCAATTGGTCTTGACCTGTATAGGCTCTGACTGAACCCCAACTAATATACTGGCTTTCAGGGGTTTTTATAACATTACACCAAACTATTTGTTTAACTTTATCTCCTAGATTCCTTTATTCTAGCTAATCCAAACTACATTATTATTATTATTATTATTATTATTATTTTTAAACATAGTTTTCTGCTTCAGGAAAGGTATGCTCAAGCCACTCCGTCCATGTGAAATGCCCCTCCTCCATTATTGGCTTTGCTTGTCAAAATATTTGGGTTTTTGGAGGATCACTTCAAAATCATCCTCTTGCTACAATGCCCTCTTGATTACCATGTCTGGAATTATTTCCTTTTGCAGACGCAGTGCTGTATAGTAATGAGCTGCTGGAATGTATGCAAAGCCTCATCACACAACTGCCTTGCATTGGAGAGATTTGTTTAGGTCATAAGCTCCCACAGATTGAGTCTGTGCAGTGTACTCTATGGGTGCTCAATACATAGACCATTTAATCAAATAAATGTTGGGATTCCAGTCATGGGCATGACTCTTACTATCATTCTCTGTTAGATAAAAGAAGGTAATCAGTTTTCATTCTACCCTTACTAATTATATTTACTCGAGGCTAGAAAAACAAATCTAATGTTTTAAAATTACAAAACTGCTCTCCATTCTTTCCATTCTAGTTAATTGAAAGAGTGTCAATTTCCCAACCAAAAAATTCATGCCTGTGTTTCACAGTACATACATAGCTTAAAAACTCAATCAAATGTAAGATATTTCTGTCATTATTGTCACTAGTGGAGGGGTTAGCATCAACTATTTTCTTTGTCCATCAGCAGTTACTCCAGTAAATTTGCAGGCTGACAAAGTCATGTGCTCATCACCTTGTGTGATAAGCTGCAGAGCTGACCAAACAAGCATGTGTTTGATGAATTTTTTCCATTTATGTGAGTGGGGGAAATGACTCCTAGCAAAGAAACCTGACCTCATCACAGACTAAGACTGTCTAGATTGACTAGGCTACCTAAGCCAGCCCGGGATAGTGCGGACAGGGAACATAATGACCTCGGTGAGTGTCTTACCTATCAAGTGTCCAAGAGAAGGTCAAGCATGGGGTCCATTCTTCTCTTCATGCTTGGCTGCTCAGGCTCAATTTTAGGTATCCCCCAGTGACAATGACCCACACGGATCAAGAGGCAAACAGACTCAGGCTTATTCCCCTTCCTCCCTAGCCAGCATCACTGGCCAGAGTCCCAAAGGCCTGGCCTATGCTGTCAACATGGCCTAACAGCAGGGTTACCAGCTGCAAGGGACTTCCTGGAGACATTTGAAAATCTGTGGTGCCGTTCCCAACAGCCTTATTCAAACAGAAGGCAGAAACTCTGACCTGAAAAAGAGGTGCAGCCTCTAAGAACAGGCTGTCTACAACCTTCCTGAAGACCAGCACTTTCGGAGGAGTGGCTGGTTGGTAGCCTGCCCAAACCTGCCCTCTTGAGAAATATGACTTCCCAAGATGCAGAGCGTTTGAATTGATAGGAGGGCCTGCATTCATTAATGCTTTTGTTTGTGGGTCTGTTTTTGAGTAGCAGCCTCTCCAGGTCAGGAATTCATCTTTGTGGTTGCTAGCGATTGTCTGGGGGCATGATATGGAGTGAGAAGGAGGGTCTGGGGACTGTAGCTTGCGCTTGACTTCCCTCTTTAAATGGCAGCGTCCGTGACCATTTCCTCTTCTCTCTTCATGTGGCCACAGGATGGCAATGTTTAGGAATGTTACTGTTACCTCCCAGGGGCTGTTTAGATCCTAGATTAGAGCTCAGCAACGCACATGAGCAACTGGAGATTTGTGTAGGGCCAAGAACTTTTAAATCGGGAACAAGAGGAGGAAAGGAAGGGTCATTTATTATGAGATTTTTTAGAAATCCAATTAAAAGTATTGCGAAGTGTACGCTGAAGGGTACTTGAGTAAATGCAGAACCTGGCTGAATCCTGCGTGAAGCCACACTGCTGGGGGTACCTACTGTCCCTGATGATGCATCTCATGCTGAATTCTGACCATTACAAGTGATTTTTCTCCCCCTGCTGGGAAGCACTTCCACAGCTTTGTCACATAATTAGTTTAGCACGCACCATGCTATAATACCTTAATCTGAATCAGTAGGTTTCCCTAGGTTGGAAGTTCCCTGGGACAAGGACCCATGCTTTCTTTATCTGTTTCCTCAATCCTGAAGATGGATTATAAACAACCTGAGTTCACTGCATGTTAAATAAGTAACTCATGGGCTGAAATAGTATCAGAGTTTAGGGACAAAAATTCCTGTAGACTAATTTGTCAAAGAATGAGCCAGAAAGGTAATATTTGGCCTGAATTTTGAAGAGGACTCAAAGGAGAGGGGGCTGGTTAGGAGTGGCTCAGATAGCCCCCTCTCCACTCACCTCGCTCAGCCCGGAGCGTGGGGAAGAGGACATTCTGAGTTTAGAGGAGCTGAGGCAAAGGGGTGTGGAAATCAGAAAGCCGTGTTCAGGGCTGCTTGTGACATGGAGGAAAAAATATGGGATTATGGTAAATACAACTGGAAGAGCAGATCCAGGCATTTAATTTGAGGAGTTTTTAAATGATATTAATCAGGTCTTTTTGCTTGATTTTTTCCATTTTTCCTTCCAGTGATTGCCCAGATTTGCGATTGACACAATGAGGGAGCAGCTGTTTGCTTAAATAACCCAGGAAACTGCTAGAGAGGAATGGGAAACGGTAATCCACAGGCCTCAAGCTCTGGAGAGGCAGGAACAGGCACCCTGACCTGCTCTGACTCACAAGGCTCAAGGCGATGGCCCCAGGGGAGGGTCCTGGGTAGTGGCCCCAGGAGGTGGCATTAGATGGTGGCTACGGGTAGTGGCCTCAAGTGATGGATCCCAGATGGTGACCCTCAGGGGGTGGCACCGGATGGTGACCCTGGGTGGCTGCCCCTGATTCTCTGTCCCTGTAACTCAAACAGAGGCTATTTTCAGCTCCACTACCCCCTCCCCACATCATGATCTCAGGGGGCCCAGAGGAGGCTGCACAGTTTTGTGACTTCAGAACGTGGCAGGCAGAGGAACTGGAGCTTTCCTGCCAGCAGGAGTTGGATAGATCAGACAGGGCCCCTGGAGAGGTTGCTGATGAGTATGGATGAGTCAAAGAGCCAATGGCACCCTGGGAAGGTGTTGGGCATGGCTTGTACCTCTCACACACAAATTTAAAAAATTGGTTTGCAGCATAGACATCCCTTAGTGCAGTGCAAGTTCAGCAAAATACAGGGGAGCTAGATGCCTGTTTTATTCCAGCTAATCAGATTATATGAACTGATTAAGTAGGCTTTGTTAATCACATTCACTTATAAGCAGTGGAGAGCTTTATTAATAAGTCATTAGGTTGGCAACTTTAAATACCTGGCATTCAAAAGCAATTCCAAATGCTTTTGTACTGCAAACTTCTGGACTCTAAGAAAATAGCTAACACCTGGTGTGCTGCATTCCTGCAATGCTCAAAGACATTATAGAAAAAAAAAAGGAACGTGTCCCAAGCTTTCATAAAGTAAGCTATTGCTCTGCTCTGAAAGCTGTTCTCTGATTTTGTTCACGGTTTCCCTCAACCTTCCTTCAGAAGAGTTGCAGCCCTGACGGGCTGTTGGTGAAGAGATGCATCATCAACAAACAGGGCTTCTCTGGGCAGTAGATGGATACAGGTGGTCTGTTCTTCCCATTTTAAAGACAGAAAAGCTGGGGTACATCATAATTTGTTTGCTTAATATGCCCCCTCACATAGACAGGAAAGAAATTAAGGAAATGGAGAGACTAGGAACTGGAATCCAGACACCTCAACTCCCAGACTTCCCCATGACTTCTCCAACGTAATTAACTCAGTGGCTGTCCACTGTCAATGGTGGCAATTGGCTTTGGGTGTGGTGATTGGGCACACAGTCTGTAAAGTTGAAAGGGTTTGGAGTCCTGGGCTTTCCCTGTGTTAAATTTGGCCAAGCTAACTACTCTGTGCCTCAGTTTCCTCATCTAAACCTCTTTGTATTTTAGGATCGAATGAGTTATCACATGTAAAGTGTTTGGAACAGACCCTGCCACACGTGAGGAGCTCACTGAATGGCAACTATGGTGATATCTGTAGTTCCTATTACAGCCGTGGTAAAGCTGAGCGGCAGTGGGAGACCTTTACTGACAGTGCCTGCCTTCAGTAACTTCAGGATGTGGTGGTGGATGACGAACACAGACACATAAAATAATACTTAGGAGGTCACATGTGGATTAGGGCTCACAGGGCGGAAGCCAGGTGTCACATACCCAAATGCGTTAAAAGGCCAAGTAGGCAGCTCAAGCCGGGAAGTGAGGGATGTAACAAGAAGTAGGGAGTCTGAGGCCTCGAGACATGCGGGTCTGTCTGCAGGCATTCCAATGCCTCCAGACGTGCAGGTCTATCTGCAGGCATTCCAATGCATTGTGAAACTTTCTGTGGGCTGTACCGATCACATCTGAGGGCTGAGTCATGCTCAGAAGCTGCTGCAATTACTGAGATTTGAAGTGAAAAGGAAAATAGGATGGGTTAAAAAAAAAATGAGACAATAACAGGAAGCCAGACTATGGCCAAAATGAAAGGTGAAGAACTCTTGCCCTTTGGGCCTGTGGTGCAATACCCAGGCCCCGGAGGGGACACAGGTGTGGAGCCAGAGACTGGGGGTTTCATTGCCAGATTAGCCGCCCTCACCCAGGAGCACCCCTTCTTCTATTTCCCCTTCCTCCCTCCCTTTTTTCTTGCCCTCCCTTCTTTTATGTCTCTTTATCTTTTCCCCCACATTTATCTTCTCCTTTTTTTGTCACCCTAGGCCTGGTGTGGTACCCAGTGGTACCTAGGGACGGTGCAAAGATTCATCAGTGACACTCAGCATTGGTTCAGTGATCTTATACCAGGCCGCGCTTTCCGTATCCTCCACAATACTCATATCCAAAAGCGTTAATTCTGGAAAGAGTTGTTAGCAGAGCAAGGAGAAGGAGTAGCAACATATAAAACCTCAAGGAGGCCAGGCGCGGTGGCTCACGCCTGTAATCCCAGCACTTTGGGAGGCCGAGGCGGGTGGATCACAAGGTCAGGAGTCTGAGACCAGCCTGACCAACATGGTGAAACACCGTCTCTACTAAAAATACAGAAATTAGCCAGGCATGGCGCACGCTTATAATCCCAGCTACTCAGGAGGCTGAGGCAGGAGAATTGCTTGAATCTGGGAGGCAGGGGTTGCAGTGAGCCGAGATTGCACCACTGCCCTCCAGCCTGAGTGACAGAGCAAGACTCTGTCTCAAAAAAAAAAACCTCAAGGAATAATTGAAGAAAAATGGATAAAACCAGAGTGCCAACAAAGCTATATTTCTGGCTCATCCACGCATGGACCAGAAACTAATCATTTAGAAATAAAAACTCATTTTCTATGTTGTAAGTAATACACAAAAGATATCATCACTTGTCCTTAGCTATTAATCCATTGTATCTGGCAAAGATAACATCAAGCTTCTTTCTTTCCTTTAGCTAATCTGCTAAATTTCTCTGAGTAACCCCCAAGACATTATTTGGATGAAGTTACATTATCCATAAACATCACTAAGAACCACACCCTGACCATCTGTCAGCAATGTGGATCTTGACTAATTGGAAACCAAGAAGTTAAAGGAAACAAATGAGCCTCACAACAGAGGAGAGAAGGCAAACAGTCCTGCAAGAAGAAGAAGAACTACGGGGCACACAGCTCCAAGTGTTAGTGTGAGTGAGGCAGGGGAGAAGGTGGGGACAGTACAGATAGACGGCTGGTCACTCTCAAGTGTAATATTAGCAATATGGCCTGTGAGTGCCACATGATCAATATGGCCAAAGGACATAAGTTTAGTATCAGAAAGAGAAGAGTGTATATCTTGACCCTGTCACTGATGATCGCTGTAATCATGAATATGTTACTTTGCCTTCTTGGACCTTTTGCTTCATTTGAAGAATGAGAGTGATAATATCACCAGGGTCATTGGTACAGGAATTCACCTACATTCAAAGGTACACCTGTCAAATGCACACCTATCAAGGCTTTGGTACAGAAATTCACCTACATTCAAATGTAGGTCTACATGAGTTGGGGCAGATAAAATCACCAGTCGTTATAAAGCTTCCTCCCAATCTGGTTTTCTACTGTTGTGAGGAGCTAGCTCCCTCTTTCTCTGGGTTGGGTTGCATTCCGCTTGCATGCTTTAGGAGAAAGAGCTAAGCTCGGGACATTTTCCTTGTACTCTCACCCTCCCCTCAGCATATCGCCCTTTGAACTTTTGTGGTAGTAGTTTTACTGTTTGGTTTCTCTTCCTTAAAAGTTTGGTTTCTCTTCCTTAAAAGCTTTCAGGAGTTCATGCAGGAGTTTCTTCCTTTGAAACCCCAATTAAATGACATTGTTTTTTACAGAATATAATTCCAATAGGAATAAAAAGATAACAGCAACAAATTTTGGAAACCAGTAAGCAGATGGATGGATGAGTGTTGATCAATTTGGCTGACCTGAGGAGGCAGAATCCTAGCCAATAGTTGGAAAAAAACCAAAACAAAACAAAACAAAAAAAACGCCCAGCAATTTTACAAAGATACCCAAAGGCTCAGGGATCCACGACACAAGTATCTATTGAAATGGGTTTAAAGGTGAGACTAGAAACACGACTCTTGATGAAAAGTCTAGTCAACAGGCAGTTAGATCTCTAGATAGCTTTGCCTGCTCTATGTAGACCAGGGGCTGCTCTTCACCACTCCCAGCAGGAGATAAGTGTTATTTTCTGGACTGAGTACTAGGAGGAAGGGGTCTCTGTCCTGGGGAACACTAGGCACAGTTAACAATAAGGATACCATAAAAATAGAGGCATTGACCCCCAGGCTTCTTCCTATAATATTGACAGCCGGGCCTCTACCCTCCAGGCAAGAGACCAGATGGTTCTTCTCTGGGGAATTTGCCCAATTCAAGAGGAAAGACCTAAAGGTACTAATGTCAGAGGTTCCCTAAGGGAATGGCCCAACCTGGTCACTTTACACCGAAGCTCACATTCAATAAGCCCCATCTGTGTGTTGACAGCTTCCAGTCAGAATTTTAAGGTTTTGCTCTTAAATATGAGCAGAGTATCAGGGGTCACTAGGCGTTTGAGGTGAGCCTCTAAAAATAAAGATGGAAACCAAAACAAATAGCAAAAAACAAATTGGAGAAACAGAAACCATTTAAGAAAAAATACTTAAAAATATAATTAAATTCTCAGAGAAAGCATCCATGAAACACGAACAAGATGCTGTTATGCTATAAAAAATATCAAGAGGATAAAAGAGGGCTTTTAGAAATTAAAAGCACTGCAGCTGAAATGGAAAACCAACAAGAGGTTTTGGAAGATAAAGTTATCTTATCTCAAAGTGGAACAAAAATAAAAACAGAAGTGAGGGAAAAGAGAAAAGATAAGACTGCACAAACAGAAGGAATGAAAATAATCACTCAATCAGAAGATTTCACAGAATGAAACATCCAGAACAACCGGGGAAAATAACACCACATTAAGGTACCGCATCATGAGCTTTCAGACCACTTAAAACCAAAAGAAGATCCTATGGGCTTCCAGGGAGGAAAACCAAGCTACTTACAAAGGACTGGAAATCTGAAGGGCTTTGTGTTTCTCAACAGTTCTGAAATCTACACAGTAATGGATCAATGCCACCCAAAATTATGAGGCTATTGAAGTTATTTTTAGATTAGTATTCTATTTTCAATCAAATATTAATCAAGTGAGAGGGTGGCACAAAAACATTTTCTTGATCTTAAAATGTTTAATTCCCAAGCACTTTTTCTTAAAAATCTCTTGGGAGAATTGATCAAGAAAAAGGAAGACATGAGTTTTAGAAAACAGGAGGTCTCGCATGAAAGACCCCCTCAGATCGAGGGTGAGGCAGCTGTGTACCTGGCACAGTCTGATCTGTGTACCAGATCAGGTTGGAGCCATCAGCATTTCTAGGAGAGATGACTTCTAGGCAAAAATCGCAGAATAGTTAATGTATCAGAATGTCTTGATTTAGACAGCTGAATGTCTTTAAATAATTCTTGACTAGGTGGAAAGGTTGAAGTTGACTCAACGGCAAATACATATTTGCCATTACAAAGCTAAACCAACAAAGAAAACTATCATTATTAACTCCAGGAAAAACAGAATTATACAGAAAAGTAATCAGAGAATATTATTATAATAATGTAATCACTGGTTACTGATCTAACCAAGATTATACAACATACATATACACATGCACATGCAGATAGATTGATAGATAACTACATTGAGAGGATGTATATGTGTGTTGATGGTGGTGGAAACAGAGTTAAATTCTCATCTTCCACAGTGGAAAGTCGAAGTGTAATGATTTCATCTAAGAAATATTAAGAAGTGGCAGGGTGCACAGTGGCTCACACCTGTAATCCCAGCATTTGGGGAGGCTGAAGAGGGAGGATCGCTTGAGCCCAGGAGTTCAAGACTAGCCTGGGCAAGCTGGTGAGACCCTGTCTCTACAAAAAAATTAAATAAACAAACAAATGAAAGAAATTAGCCAGGCATGGTGATGCATGCCTGTAGTCCCAGCTATTTGGGAGGCCAAGTGGGAGGATCACTTGAGCCTGGTAGGTTGAGGCTGCAGTGAGCCGAGATGGCACCACTGCCTTCCAGCCTAAGCAACAGAGGGAGACTCTGTCTCAAAAAAAAAAAAAAAAAAATTAAAAAGTACTCTCAATTGATTTAACAAAAAGCCAGAAAAGTATTGGGTAAAAACAAGTATATAAATAAACTATTTAGGATTATGGAGGCAAATGTCAAGATAATGGCTAAAAAGATGTGAAAAATGGTTGCCGCTGATAAGGAGAAAATGAGAGCGACTGGGTGGGACCGCTGTTATTTTTCATAATAAACCTTGTAAAGCTATCTCACTCTTTAAATGTATGTAGCCATAACACAGTTAGAAAATAAAATACATGTGACTCATACCACCAACCATTTTATCTTTGACATACTAATCTACAAATGTTGGAAGTTTATTTATTATCACTGCAAGCAATACATTGTTTTTGACAGTGTGCCCGTGTCTTTTCTAACTGTATTACTTTCCTCAATGACACTTGTTTTTGGAAGTGTTAAGAAATTTAACTTGAAATTGTGTTATAGTAACTTCTCTTACATTTCTCTGTTGACATCCGCTCATTTTCTCTATTTGACGTTTCAGGAAATAGCTCATCTCTGGTCTGACCTTAAAGCTTTCCTTAATGAACAACTGCAATCTTTAACATGTTTCTGGGTCTACTGGAGGCATTTTTATTCCTTTTGTTTTGGCATCTATATTCATGTTATTGTTTGGTAGTGAAATGACTCCTAAGTAAGTAGAATCAAAGGATGAACTTGAAGACTGCTGATTAAAAACATGTGCATGTATTAATAACAGAAAGTAAATGTCTAGGAGGTTATCCTAAGAGTAATCAGAGATGAAGTTAAAGATTTTCATTCAAAGATGTCCATCAAAGCCTTACTTATGACTTAATAAATAAAGGATTATAATACGTCCAAATGACAGAACTGTATGTAGCCGCTAGGCAACATATTAAAGAAAATATCAATTGGTATGGAAAATATTTATAACATATTGCTAAGTAAAATACATAGATCAGTAAACCAAAAGGTTTTATGTATAAACATATAATTTTTGTAAAAAAAAAAATCTATTTAAATATAAAAGAGACATATATTAGAATGCCTAAAGTAGTCTTGGCAAGATCTTAAGTAACCTTGAATCTGTTGTGTTTTTGTTTTCCAAGCTTTCCCCATGAAGCATAAATGGATTTTGTAATTAGGAGAAAAGTGCTATTTTAAAAACAAAAGCAAACAAAAAAATACACCCTGACTTATTTTTCTTGTCACTGAGAAGACTTGGCTTTGCTAGAATTAAGATTATTGGAGGAAAAAAGAGTAAAAATCCTTTCAGTCGATGCTATCTGGGTTTGGTTCTGGGTTTGGAAGGCTTAGCATACTTTGGGCCAGTTCTGTTATTTGTTCCGGCCCTGTGAGTAGACATGTTTCTTATCATCCTCTGGATTCTTCAGATTACTGCCATTTTTAAAGTAGTTTATAACAGCATAGCCACTCAAACCATTCAAAGGTATCAGGTTTAATAGATTTGCTATTTGACTTAAATCAAAGGCTCTATAATTGGTGAGCAAGGTCACCTGCCAGTTCCTGGGCAATTAGAAGATCAGGCTTCCTATATGTTTTCCCCCCTACCTGCTTAGACAAGAGGCTTTTTGTTACCATACAAGTCTTTCATGCTACACTTGCAGCAGCAGTGACAAGGAATACTGAAATTTAGTAAAATGCTCATACCAGGTCACAGAGGGGAGGGTGTGGAAATGGTGTCTATAACAGCAGTTGGCATGATGCCAGCGAAAGACAGCTTGAGGTGACAACTAGCACTTGCAGAACTGCTTTGGCGATGCCCATGGCCCGGACTAGCTGGAGAATGTGCCAGGGTGTGGCAGGGAGGCAGGAGGCCTGGAAGCTTTCCCACATCATTTACTGCAGTCGTGCATTTGAAAGAGATAACTACGATGGGGAAGATGGCAGTTGAATTATAGGGCTAAGACGTCTGAGTCCTTAAAACAAAATTTCCCTTGAAACATGGTGCTGTGTTTGCCCATGCTGTGCTAAGCTTCCCTACAGACATATATGGAGTGTCTTTAAACCAGTGGGGAACAGGCTGGGTGTGGTGGCTCACACCTATAATCCCAGGACTTTGGAAGGCCAAGGCGGGTGGATCACCTGAGGTCAGGAGTTCGAGACCAGCCTGGTCACCATGGTGAGACTCCCATCTCTACTAAAAATACAAAAACTAGCCTGGTGTGGTGGTGTGCATCTGTAGTCCCAGCTACTCAGGAGGCTGAGGTGGGAGGACGGCTTGAGCCCAGGAGGCAGAGGTTGCAGTGAGCTGAGGTCACGCCTGCACTCCAGCCTGGGTGACAGAGCTAGAACTTGTATCAAAACAAAACAAAACAAAACAAAACAAAACAAAAACAGTCGAGAACAGGTTCCACCTCATGGGACAGTGGCATATCTGAAAGTTCAGAACAATTCCCCGAGCAACTTTACCTCACAATCTCATTGGAAAGGCTGCATCTGTGGGGCCCTGGAAGAGACTCAGCAGCAGACAGGGTCTCCGGAGCACACGGCACGAGGAAGAATGCACGAAGGTCCACCGCAGTCGAATCAGCCGAAGACAAACACAAGTAAATGCTTCCATTGTGTAGCTTGCACGAGAGCAAGTGCTTTCCCAGAGTGGAAATGAGGGAGACATCTTAAGACCGGTGAACCACTCACAGGAGAATGAAAAGTAAACACTGAGTCCTTGAGAAATTTCTGAATATCCACGAGGAAGTATTCCTGGCTGGATCCACCTGACTGCTTTAGCGTTCCCTATTAGTGTCTCTTCAGCACTTGCAGGTCTCTGTTCCTTACTTTTTACACTCTATATAAAACATGATCTACATTTTCTTCTTTTTTTTTATTTTCACCCAGGCTGGAGGGCAGTGGCATGATCTTGGCTGACTGTGGCCTCAACCTCCGGGCTCAAGTGATCCTCCCACCTCAGCCTCCTGAGTAGCTGGGACCTACAGGCGCATGCCACCACACCTGGCTATTTTATTTGTTTGTTTGTTTATTTATTTATTTATTTATTGTAGAGATGGGGTCTCACTGTGTTGCTCAGGCTAGTCTCAAACTCCTGAGCTCAAGCAATTCTCCTGCTTTTGCCTCCCAAAGTGCTGGGATTACAGGGGTGAGCCAGCATACCCGGCCTGATCTACATTTTCTGGGAATGTTTTATCCTCTGCTATCTCGATCCCAGGTCCTTGATCTTGTGCCCAAAGTCATGGATGGACATCATGAGATTCAAGAATTCCCAGAAATTTAGTGTCACATTATGTAGGCATGTAAGTGACTCTCAGAGGAGCCCCTGACTCAAAAAATGTTGGAGAGCCACTACTCTGTCTGGGTTCTATGCTTGGTCAAAATAGAAATCTCATCTTTAATTTGCTTTGTACTAAGATTTAACATCCATTTGCTGAGAACTTACCAGGTACCATGCCTGGTGCTTTAATATATATTCTTTCATTTAATCTCCACCCAACCTAGACAGAGTTCGTAATGTCATCTCCATTTTACTTCAGAGGCACCGTATTCACAATGGTGAAGTGACTTACCCAGGATGTCACCACTATAAATGTCAGAGCTGTGTTGAGACTGGGCCTCTCTCTCCCCTGGATGCAAGGCTTGGTCTTCCCCAGAAGTTGGGACAAAGGGCAGGCATGGCCCAGGGCGGTCAACATAGTCAGTGATAAAATTCCACTGAATGACTGGCAGCATGTGAAGGGGGTCATTGAAATATGGGCTATGGAAACCCATGAAAGGAGTCAATCTCTGTGGACTTCATGAAAACCTCTATCCTTGAAGGGCCAATCCTGCTCCCTGTCATATTCAAAGGATCCCTAATTGAACTGCAACTTTAAAAGACAGCTTATCATGTTATTCAGCCTTAAAAAAGGAAGGAAATTCTGACACATGCTACAACATGGATGAACCTTGAGGACATGGTACTAAGTGAAATAACCTGGTCACCAAAGGATAAATACCATATGACTCCACCTATCTGAGGTACTTGGAGTAGTCAGACTCATAGAGACAGAAAGAAGAATGGTGGTTGCCAGGATCTAGGGGCAGAGGGAGCTGGGGAGATTATTGTTTAATGGGTACAGAGTTTCAGTTTTGCAAAATGAAGAGTTCTGGAGATTGGTTGCACAACAACGTGTGTGTACTAAATACTATTAAACTGTACTCATGAAAATAGTTAAGATGGTAAGTTTTATATGTATTTTACCACAAATAAAAATGATTATTTAAAAAGACAGCTCATATGTTCACTTGCGGTAAAGTTCTATAGACCCATTGCTCTGTTCTTGTTGATCATTCTCCCCTCCCCAAGTAGAAGAGTGGAAGCCCAGACTGCCTGAGCAGAATGGGTGTGACTGCGAGGCACTCCCAGACAGAGTGGCCCTGGTTCGTACACAAGGGCCTGGGTGTATGCTAACAGGCTTGAGGCTCTGCCCCAGAAATTAGCTTCCCAGTTGTGCTTTTCTTCAAGCCTGCAGTCTGTCTGAGCAGAATGAGCATAATAAAGAAATAATTCTTCATAATAAATTTCTCCATTAAATTTGGTTAACTGCCCCTTCCCCACCCTGCATTTCCTTCTCCTTAACAACGTACAAAGCCGTAGCAGTGGCTTCTCCGCAGCCAATGTGTGGGATGCTCAGGCTCTGAAGAGCATCTGCCAAGAAGACTGCCAGGTCCTAGCCCTTCCAACTCCAATAACGCTGGCTCCTGGAACCTAGGAAGTCTCTTCGGAAGTCATCCTACCCACTGGCAGGCCAGGGCCCCTGGGAAATCTCCATCCAGAGAGGAGCAAGGTCATGAAAATGAATTGCTGATTCTCCGAATTTAAAGCCCGAGGTTACAAGAGCCCCGAGTGCAGGGCCACTCTGAATGAATTCACAGCTGCACTCAGGCAGCCTGGGAGCTTGGACCCATCGCAGTGGTGGACTGGTGCTACTCCAACCCAAACAGATTTGTAACAGTGGCCCAGGCATCCAGGACTGCCAGAGCAGCATTTGTGTCCGACAAATGAGGCCTCACTCGGGACAAAGGGGGCTCTCAGTACTCATTCTGCTTTGGCTGCTTCATACCCAGCAAGAGCCAGGGGACTTCTTTTGTCAGGACAGGGAAAACAAAAACGATTCATTTTATCATGCACCATCACCACGTTCTTTGTGGTCAACCAATGCAGGGAGGCCTTGCGGCCAGCGATCCTTATAACCACTGCTTACTGAGGGCCTACTAAGGCCCAGGGACTATTCTAGGTACTGGGCACGTGTTGCCTGATTTAATCCTCCCAACAAAGCTATGCTGTAGGGATTATCCCCCTGTAGTCATGTGGAAATTGAGACGCAAAGAGGTGAAGGTCACACAGCTAGTGAACAGTGGCAAAACCAGAATTGCTACCCAGGCCCAATTTACTCTCAGCTTGCTGCTTTTCCCAGTATATACCTGCTACAGATGGCAGACAGGCCAAAGGTAGACCTGTCCTCTCACCCTTCATCTCCAGGGAGGCCTGGAATGCCCCTGACTTTCAGCAAATACGTATGTCAAACGCAACAGAAACAAAAAGATATGAAGGGATAGAGATTCACATATATTTTCTTCTAAAAGCCACAGAAAATGCTCCTGTAAAAAAAGAATATTGAAAAAAAAATCAAGATAAAAAGAAATGCAGAGCCCTGGGCATGGTGGCACTTGCCTATAGTCCCAGCTACTCAGAAGGTTGAGGTAGGGGGATTGCTTGAGCCCAGGAGTTTGAGACCGTAGTGAGTTACAACTGTGCCACTGCATCCCAGCGTGGGCTACGGAGTGAGACCCTGTCTCTACAAAACAGATTCATAAATAAAAATTAGCCAGGCATAGTGGCATATCCATAGTCACAGCCACTTGGGAGGCTCAAATGGGAGGATCACCCGAGCCCGGGAGTTTGAGTCTGCAGTGAGCTATGATGGCACCACTGCATTTCAGCCCAGGCAACAGAGCAAGATCTTGTCTAAAAAATAATAATAAAATGAAAAAAAAAAAAAAAAAAGAAATCGAGATCAACTTTTCTATCAGTAAAACTATCGGTCTCTTGTCTCTCTCTTATGAGGGTCAGAAGTTCCAGCTAACACATGTTCCTACCTGGTTATATTGCTGATCATTTCCAGTTCCCGACCTTGGACGTCATGTGTGCTAATGTCCAATCACCTTTCACTGTCCAGATGCCCTCAATCAGCATGTGCGGCCTTAGCTAGAGAAGGACTCCCAAGTAGCTGGCCTCTCTCCTTTATCATTTCATAGTGGGTCCAGAAAATGAGACAACCTTTCATCTCAGTGTGTCAGCATGTTAAATGCCGAATGAGAAGCTCTCTGGCATGGTGAGTGTGAATCCGGAATTCCCCTTCCCAAGCTCGTTTTATTCTCTGTTGTGTCCATTTATGCTGGATGGGGTGTACTACTCCTGTATCCGTCTGCTGACTTCCACGCACTGATGTCTCCCATCTCAACAACCACTTGTGTCACATTTTCCACTGACATTTTAGGAAGAATCCAAACACTGGTTTGGGGCGTCAGGTTTTGGGATGTTCCAGGTGTCAAATTCCTGCTTTTGTCTAAGAGGTGATGGGTGACTATCCTATCAGTTCTCAGTTGCAGGGGACAATTTCAGAGCAATGTCAATAACCAAAGACTGAAGGGTCAAAAGTTTGAGAAAGGAATAGAGGAAAAGAAGGAGCTAGGAAGAGAGAGGAGAGGGAGCAGAATCACCTCAGAGCTAAAGGAAAATTAATTGTCTATCCGTCAATCCATTTTCCCCCCAAATACTTATTGAGTAACTACTTGTGATGTTAATTGTGAGTGTCAATTTAATTGGATTGAAGGATGCAAAGTAGTGTTCCTGGGTGTGTCTGTGAGGGTGTTGCCAAAAGAGACTAACCTTTTTTTTTGTTTTTTTTTTTTTTCCGGAGACGGAGTCTGGCTCTGTCACTCAGGCTGGAGTGCAGTGGTGCGACCTAGGCTCACTGCAACCTCTGCCTCCTGGGTTCAAGCAATAGGAGATTAACATTTGAGTCAGTGGACTAGGAGAGGCAGACCCACCCTCAATCTTCTTGGGCACCATCTAATCAGCTGCTAGCATGACTAGAATAAAGCAGGCGGAAGAATTTGGAAAGAGCAGACTTGCTGAATCTTTTGGCCTTCATCTTCCTCCCATGCTGGATGCTTCCTGCCTTCTTTTTTTTTGCTGGAGTGCAGTGGCCGGATCTCGGCTCACTGCAAGCTCCGCCTCCCGGATTTACGCCATTCTCCTGCCTCAGCCTCCTGAGTAGCTGGGACCACAGGCGCCCGCCACCTCCCCCGGCTAGTTTTTTGTATTTTTTAGTAGAGACGGGGTTTCACTGTGTTAGCCAGGATGGTCTCCATCTCCTGACCTCGAGACTCCAAGTTCTTCAGCTTTTGGACTCTTGAACTTACATCAGTGATTTGCCAAGGGCTCTCAGGCCCTCAGCCACAGACTGAAGGCTGCCCTGTCGGCTTCCCTACTTTTGAGGTTTTGGGACTTGAACTGGCTTTCTTGCTCCTCAGCTTTCAGACAACCTATTGTGGGACTTCACCTTGTGATCTTGTGAGTTTATTCTCCTTAATAAACTTCCCTTCATATATACATCTATCCTATTAGTTCTGTCCCTCTAGAGATTCCTGACTAATACACTACTATTTGCCAAAATGCTAGGTACTGAAGCTACAGTAGCATGTCAGTCAGGATCCCAGCAGAAAAGAGAGGGTACACTTTAAGAGAGGTCATTGAAGGGACTATTAGAAAAGTTGTAGGCAGAGCAATGGTGGGAGATGGGGAAGACCCAGGATAGCAATAACAGGAAACTCTTACCTCTGCTGAGCCTGAAGGGGCAAGAGGAGGCAAGGACTAAAGGAACTAGGGAAAGAACATAGCCGTAGAAATGGGGCTTCCAGATAGCTAAGCTGGTCCTTGGTAGAGGAATTCAGTTACTGCCAAATCTTGGCCCATCCTTGAAAAATCTGGGGGTAATAAATACCCTGAACGTTGATGAACCCAAAGGGAAGCCAGAAGGTAAGAGTCCAAAGACGCAGCTCTTAGAGATAAAGAACTGAGGCATGGAGCAGGGTGGAGAAAAACGGAGAATGGAATGGATCAGGAGGAAGGGGAGGCTATGGTTTGAATGTGTCTTCCACAATTTGTGTATTGAAAACTTAATCGCCAGAGCAACAGTGTTGAGAGGTAGGACATTTAAGATGCTTAGGTCATGAGAGCTCAGCCCTTGTGAATGGATTGATGCTGTCATCTTCAGAGTGGACTTGTTGTTTCAAGAGTGGTTTTGTTATAAAAGCAAGCTTAGCCCTCTCTTGCTCTCTCTGTCACTCCTGCTCTCTTTCCTTTCCACTTTTCATGATGAGATAAGGCAACAAAAAGGCCCTTGCCAGACGCAGGCACCTCAACCTTGGACCTCCCAACCTCCAGAACTGTAAGAAACAAATCTCTGTTTTTTTAATTTTTATTTATTTATTTATTTTTTGAGGCGGAGTCTCACTCCGACGCCCAGGCTGGAGGGCAATGGCATGGTCTTGGCTCACTGCAACCTCCGCCTCCCAGGTTCAAGTGATTCTCCTGCCTCAGCCCCCTGAGTAGCTGGGACTACAGTCCCACACCACCACGCCCGGCTAATTTTTGAATTTTTTTATTAGAGACGGGGTTTTGCCATGTTGGCTAGGCTGGTCACAAACTCCTCAGGTAATCTGCCTGCCTCAGCCTCCCAAAGTGCTGGGATTATAGGCGTGAGCCACCCACCCGGCCAAATCTCTGTGTTTTTTTTTTTTTTTGATTGCTTAGTCTCAGGTACTCTGTTATAGCTGCACACAATGAACTAAGATGGATTTGCAAATATCCAGCATATGTGGTAAACGAGATAGAATTCGTTCAGGGTCAAGAGTCTGGGTCCAATCACATCTGTACAGGAACCTGGGTCCAAGCCCATCAATATATTAAGTCAAGGAACATTTTGGTTTTTATCAACAAAGTAAGTGAGGAGGTCTTCTGGTAGACAGGAGCTCTTCTCTGAAGTTCTCCTGGAGTAGGTAAGATCAATGACTGAACCTCTAGTGACCCAACGATGCCCGGATAATCTGATCCTCCCTGTATGGGGGCCTTCCCTGGGCTGGACCTCACAGCATCTACTTCTGCCTTTTGACCTTGGCTCTGGCTGGTTTGTATCAGTGGCCTTCCCTGAACTGAAGTTCTCAATCATCACCATCCCCCCAGCAGGGTAAGGAAGACAATAGAGGGAAATTCTTTTCATGAATAAGAAAGAAACTACTTGCAAGCTCTCCTGGGGATTTACTAGAAACAATGGAAAGCTAATTTCAAAAACACACTTATTTATTCATTAAAGCCGATCCCCCAAGGATTCTCCCCCAGGCAGCACTTTGTTGGCCTATTTTATATTTCATGTACACTTGGGGGTAATAAAATTGCAACTTTAAAGACATCCCGTAAGTCTGTTTTTTTCCATTTCTTTCTGACATTCTTTGCAATCAGTCTAATTAGCTGAGATATCCTTGAATATCTCTGTAAGATGGGAAACTGTGTAAGTCTGGGGACCCCGGGCTAGGTGTTGAGCCTTATTAAGAGAACACCCTGCCTCTCAATTTCTTCCTGCAATGATGAGTGTCCCCTTTGGGAAGTGTAGAGAAGGTGAGAAAGGTTAGAGGACAAGAACATTTGCAAGGTTGAATCATCCGCTATTTTACGGAAGGGGAAACAGAATGGAATACTGGAAAGAGCATTGGCTTTGGAGCTAGACTTGGGTTTGACTCTCACTTCCACCATTTGCGCTGGGCAATTATTGAACATCTCTTTGTCTCCATTTTGCTCATCTCTAAAAGGGAGAGAGTAATGAGTATGTCCTAGGACTGTCTGAGGACTAAATGGGATGAGGAATGTCTAATATAGAGTCTGGTGCCCTCAAAAATGGCCAGTTCATTTTCCTTCCCAGAAGTCAGGAGCTCAGCGTCCTGGAAGAGCATGAGCAATATGGAGAGGCCTCTGGTTTGGAAAGATGACTAGCACTTGTGATAGTTTCCTGGGGCTTCTGCAATAAAGTATTATACACTGAGTGGCTTAAAAAGGGAAATTTATTGGCTCACAGTTCTGGAAACTGGAAGTTGGAAATTAAGGTTTCGGCAGGGTTGGTTTCTTGTGAGGCCTGTTGTGGGGAATGGCCCCCATGCCTCTCTCACCGCTTCCGTGGGCTCAGCCGTTCCTTGGTTTGTAGATGGCGTTCTCTCTGTGTCTTTTCATGGTCTTCCCACTGTGCATGCAGGTTTCCGTTGTCTAAATTGCATTTTTTAGAAGAACACCAGTCATAGTGGATTAAGGTCCACTCTCATGACCTCATCTTTACCTGATCATCTGCAGAGATGCTATTTCTAAACAAGGTCACAGTCACAGGTACTGGGGATTAGGACTTCTGCATCTTTTGGGGGAACCCACTTCAATCTATAATAGGAGTCAACAGCCTTTCTCCTACTAGGGAAGGAAAAATCACATGTTTCTTCCTGCATATTCATGCGGCTCATTTTAAACAACTTCCCTGGTCTGGGGCCCTCTTGGCCAGAACCCAGTATTGCATTCTGGTCAGGAGGATACAATTATGAATATAAGGGGTAGGGCAGGGTCATGAAAGGTCATATTAGGCAAAGGAAGCAACATATGTGCTTCCCAGCAAGTGGTAGGAGAAACGCTATGTTGCTGTGGCCAAGAAAATTACATGGAGGTGTCCTCATGTGCAAATTAAGTATTTGAACGGTACCTACCTGATAGCATTGCTGGAGAATTAGAGAAGTTATGAAAAGTGCTTAGTCTAATGCCCACCCCAAGGTCAATATTTAACAATGTTACATATTTGTTTTCTTGCAAATAGCTTATTAATGGCTGTTATGTTTGACTCATCAATAAACATGTACAATAATAATTACAGCAGATATTATTAGAATTTTAGAAGCAAGGCATTGTATACTTGCTCCATATTATCTCATTAAATCTCTACAATCACGGCGGTGAAGTAGACATGATTATTTCTCTTTTATAGCTGTGGAAACTGAGGCTTAGAAAGACCGAGTGATTTGCACCTGGAGCTCCCCTTGTCACTGATGTAGAGATTTAAATTCAGAACTCATTTGTTCTATGTTGGGTCACTGTGTAACACTGCCTCTTTCCATCGCAAGACAATGTAAATTCCAACTTGATATTACAGAAAAGAGATCTGCACCAGACTCTCCAACTGGATGCAAATGATTATCGATGCTGAGATATTAATCCTTTCGATCCTTGGAAGGACTTGGTGTTGGGAGCAGCCAGAACCCTGGGGCTCACTTCCCATGTGTACCCTCATGAGAAAAATTGAGAATCGCCATTCCAGTCACTGAGAGGAGGTCACCATGGGCTGAAGTGGTCAAGGGAAGCTGCAGAGAGGACTTGAGTTGGAGTTTGTAGGGTGTGCGCGAGATTTGGGTGACTAGAGAGGTGTCAGTGGAAGACAAGACAAGGTCAATGGCATCCAGGTGGAGCTCACATAACATGCCTGGGTAATTAAACTGCTTGGAGTACCAGAGAGATGTCTGTGAAGAGATTAAGTGGGAAATGGGGTGGCCGGGCATAATCAGGGTTTGCTCAGAGAAGCGGAACCATTAGGAGTGGTTTATTCCACGGGTTAGCCCTGATGCAGTCGTGGGTGCTGGTGGAGGAATCTGTGCAGGGCTGTTGCTTCTTGAATCTGATGTTGGTCCTGTTGTTTCCATAGGTCAGATGTTGGCAGTTGGGAAGAATGGCTGGATAGGAAATAGGAAAAAGCAGAGCAAACAGGGAGCTTCAAGGACCGAAAATCTTAAGAACCATTTGACTCTGTCTCTCACCACTTCCAGCCTCAATGACACGGTGACATATAGAAGAACTGATGCCCTTTGCTTTGAGCTGCACAAAAACCTGGCCCTGGACTTGGAGAAGCTGAAAGACAGGACCCAGCAGGAGCCTGAGGAGCTGCAGGCTGCTAGCCTGTAGACCCCGTGCTGTGTTAGCCGCTGCAGCTGGGACCATTCTGACCTTCAGAGCCTGGAAATGGCTGATCCCTCATGCCTGCTATCCAAATATCATGCAAATTTCTCTGGTGGGCAACACTAACATGAAACTCTTTGGGGAAGGGAATTGAGGAAATACAGTTCTAAGATTAGCCAATTTAACTCAGCATAAACCCATCACAGGGTTTGACTATAGACTTATAACTTTATTCTGCCGGCAATGAAAACAGAATTTTTTGAAAAAGGCATCCATTTGATGAAATGGATATTTTGGGGAAGATTAATCTGCTGTGAAAATGTAACAGGTTGGAGGAAGATGAAAATGGAAAGAGTAGAGTGTAATTAAAAGTTTGTTGGAGGCCAGGTGCGATGGCTCACGCCTGTAATCCCAGCACTTTGGGAGGCTGAGGTGGGCCTCCCTCAGGTTAGGACCCTCAGATCACGAGGTTAGGAGCTCAAGACCAGCTTGGCCAACATAGTGAAACCCCATCTCTAATAAAAATACAAAAAATTAGCTGGGCATGGTGGTGCACGCCTGTAATCCCAGCTACTCGGGAGGCTGAGGCAGGAGAATCCCTTGAACCCAGGAGGCGGAGGTTGCAGTGAGCCGAGATGATGCCATTGCACTCCAGCCCAGGCGACAACGTGAGACTCCGTCTCAAAAAAAAAA